>NC_083644.1:20859354-21159354 GCF_963576545.1 Limanda limanda | reverse complement strand
TGTTTTTTCTTTTTTTTTTCTATTTATACTATGCACGTTAAGGACTGCTGCTTAATTCGTTTTACACTGTGCAATAACAATAACATGATTATATGCTATTTACTGACTTAAACGATCTCTATAGCACACATCACATTAGTCTAGATCACAGTAACAGTAGGCTACAGTAACTTGTTTGATCTGCTTTGTTCCGTCAGGTTTACACTGGGCATGGATTACATGACAGTCAGGTCAAATCATGGACCATGTTGCCCTCTTCTGTTTAAATAATGCAACATGAAATATAGGCCTTTGTGCAACGTAAAGCACTATGATGCCTCTACATGAGCAAGCTCATGTATTGTAATCAGCTTCATAATTTACCTTTATATGCATAGTCTTTGTTGATAAAAAAATATACCAAAAATTTTAATGAAAGTATTGTAAAAAATAAAATAGTAGCCTGTATTGTGGAGAACAAACATTATTGAGATACATTTACACAGCTATATCAAAATAAATAAATCCTTTATTTTGTACATCTCCTATATTGCTCATACCTTATATACTTTTATTCACAAATAAACAACTTATAAATGTAGATAACCTATTCCATCAACCAGATTGGTGGAAAGCCAGGTGTCTGTAGCCTCATGCATTGTTCTATTGATGTTTCACAACCAGAGTAAAGCCAAAGAAAACACACCGTGTTATTACATGATACTGCAATTCCTTCAATTGATTTTTGTTTCCATGAGGTTATTCTCTGCCACACATGAGGAGCTTGATAAAACCTGGGTTGGATCACCGGAGGGACTGTAAGTGTGCTCCTTATATACTTAATTACATTATATTAAAAGCATGACATAACATTGTACTTGTGTGTAAAACACGGTGTGGTTTGTTTATACTTATAAAATAATGTATATTTCGTTGATAACTATTTTTAATTCAGTAGTGAACATACCTTAGACAAAGCATTAACTCCATAACTGACTCACAACCCGAAATGGATTATTTAGCTCGGAGTGGACTTGTGGGGACCATGCGACCGGTTCCACTTGACACCTCATGCTTTAAATACTCAGTGAATAATAACAGTTTCTAACACTCGTGTTCAGGATATCTCAACACTATTAAACCGGAACACCACGGATATCACAAAACGGTCACACAATTTGTCACTAACACACACTGAGGCCTAATTCTGACACCAAACCCGACTCTTAGTGTTTGAAAAAAAAGTTGTACTGTCACTTTAAAAAACCGCGAGCCCGCCCATTGCGTATGCAGCGCAAAGGAGTCTTGTCAGGGGCGCGCTGTGATTGGTTGAAGACACCTGTCCGTCAAAGCAGGCTCTGCGTCTCATTGGTGAAAGACTAGCCGTCGTCCCTGACTCTCGCGGTACTGCTGCTCGAAGATGGCGGCCGAACTGGTGGAAGCGATGGTGAGTAGAGCTCGGATAGGTTTGGTTTGAGGGGAGACGGCTGCGGGTTCGCGGGCTGGAGTCCGGTCCCGTCGAGGGGGACACCTGGGGCTTTGCGTGAACCTGGTTGAGAGTTTATATTCTGTCAAATGGGGCCCATTTCGTTCACAACGAAACGAACTAGCCTGCGCCGCTAACGTGGCTAGCCCGCTAGGTAGCGATAACCAGGCAAATGCGTTGGCTCGGCTAGCATCACGCTGCCGCTAAAGGAAGACATCGAAATGAATGATGGGTCCATCCAGACAACCGGGGGGCTGCTGCCAGCGTCCCCTCGGCCCTGTCAACACCTTACGGTAGTTATCTGACGGAAGCGTGTCTCTGTATTTCAGTTTACGGAACTGAGCACCTGTCAAATTGTTCCGTTGCTATGATTGAATGCCGACAGCCCGGTCCTGAAAGCAGCTAGCCAGGCGATAGCTGCGGCGACCCTGCTGTTGTTCGAGTGAGGCTGAAGAAAGTCAAATCTTTATTATTTTACGACATCAATCTCCAGCGCAGCTCGTCCATCAGAAGCCCAGCGTCCAGCCACGTTGTGGTGATAATGTATTTGTAGACGCATCTGCCAGTGAAAGCGTGTCACACTGCAGCCGCTTCCTCCATCAACAACACGACGTTTGTTGTCAAGTTCCTTCACTCTACGTAGCGGCTGCTTTTAAATATACACCATCATGCGTAGGCTTTGTCCGGAGGTAACCGATTGCTCTCTTTGGGTCAATACTGTTCAAGTATAGTGTGGCGTATCGAGGTCTGGACGCATTTTGGCCTCAGTGACATTACACTTTGTATATTTATAATTTTAGTAAACGGGCATCATCAGCCCGTTATTGTCATTCTTCCATTTGAAAGTTTGGCTGGGATTGACCCACGAGGGTCCAAGCCATCAATGTAAATGGATTTTTAACAGGATGCTTGGTTTGATTGATTACCGGTGAGCCCACTAGTAATGGGACATGCTCACATTACATGTGTGTTGCTGAGTTGTGCACTGACACAAGTGCACTGAGAGAGTTCACACCTCCACAAACAGTCCCCTTTGAAACACGTTTGATTTCACTTAATCCAGATTGCTATTTGGATCTCCAGCAAGTTGCACTCGACATATCATTCCCCTAAACATGCTTGATTTTTTCCTATCAATTTCACCTGCCTACTAAAAGACAGATGAAAACATATCCTCCTTGGCGTATGGTAAACAAAGGTCGAAACTACAGTTTTTATGATGTATTAATTTGTGAGCGCACATTGTTGTTTACCTTTTTGAACATTTCGTTTTAAATGTCTTTTCTTCCCAGGCATGAGCTGTCGCTTTGCTTTTTTTGTCCGTGCTTTTCTTCTGATTACAAGTCTGTGCCTTACATGATGTTGAAGGAATATAGCGTGACTGTAATACAGTCAAATGCATACATGTCATATCTGTACTGCCATATGAGAGTCAGGGTTCTAAAAATTGTAAAATGGTTTATTCCTCCCTGTAGAACATGGTGAAAAGTTTCCGGGTGTCAGACCTGCAGACACTGCTGGCCTCGATGGGTCGCAGCAAAAGCGGTCTGAAGCAGGACCTGGTGGGGCGCGCACTGCGGCTGGTGCAGACCGAGTACAGCCCAGAGCTTCTGAAGAACGTCAGGCAGCTCTACGAGTCGCGCTTCCCCAAATCCTCTGGTTGGCTTGCTGCACGGCGTCCGGAGGGCGTCCCGGTTGCCTACTCGTCCCTCAGCTCATCCCCCACTGCCACCTCTCAGGGCGCAGACTACCTCAACGGCATTTCCAAACCAACTCCGACACCTGCAGCAGAGGTCAAGCTAGTGCCACTACCCTTTTACCAAACCTTGGAGACACTGTTGCCACCAACAGAGCTAAGTAAGTATAGGCAATTAGATTTTCTTTTGTTCTTGTAATATAATAACTGATTTGAGAGAAATATTATATCCCCTACTGGGTTATTCAACTATGCACTGTGTTAATTCAATTTTACAGTTGCCCAGAACAATGAGAAACTGCAGGACAGTCAATGCATATTTGAGTTAACACCAACCCAAGCTGATCAGATCAGAAATGCAAGGTAAGGGAGTTCAGCATTTCTTCTCAGATTTTGCTTTGCCCAGTTATTAGCATCTTAATTTAAGATTATGTAACTCATGCGCATTTTAATTAAGTTCCTTTACTTTCTTAGTGAGCTTCGTCCAGGAATCAGATCAATCCAAGTGGTTCTTAGGTAAGTTTTCAGCAATTCCCATTGAAACTTAATATTTAACACAATCCTATTGTCTGGACTGTGCTCGATTTGCCAGTGTTATTCAGAATGTTTCTGAGGGATAAGGAAATATAGTTTTACCATGTTTAGTAATGTTTTCTCTCTGTTGTCATTCTCTGTTGCAGAATCTGTTACACAGACTCCATTGGTGTCCAGGAGGACCAGTATCCCCCCAATATTGCTGTCAAAGTAAACCAGTCCTACTGTCATGTGCCAGTGAGTGAATTATCTTATTTGACTTAAGCCACAACTTAAGGACATAAATACGACTAAAGCAGAACTGATCCTTTGCTCTTGTCAGTCCTCAGTCTCTGTATGGATAACACACTGTAGTGTTTTGTGTAATGGGCTGATGGGAAAGATGCATGTTTACTACATTGTTGTTTTCGAGCTGTGTTGTCGACACAAAATGGAATTTTGCGTCTTTGATGACAGCCCAACTCAAGTCTTGGCCAAAAATCACTGTCATTATGCAGTGACTGTGTAGTGATAATGAAGAAAAAAAACTTGAGTGTTAAAATATTGATGTTGATACATTTAGCTTTGATGTCATAGATTACAGCGACTTATCATGGCTGCCCTGTCTTTTAAAATCAAATATAGCAGTAATGGACAAGGAAGTTGCTAAAGATTGTGCATGTAATATTCAGAGCAAACCTAAAGCCATTAATACATTATTAAAATATTACTTGTAGCCGTCAAGAAAGCTACGAGTAGAAGTAGGATGGTTTTCTCTCGGGAAAACAGTTCCTCTACCTGAACATTCTGTTGGAGGAGAATGGGAATAATTGTTACTTTGTGTTTTTGCTGTCATCTTTCCTCGTCTGTCTTTCAGGAGCTTTTTTAGTTTTATGTTCAAATGTATTTATGTTCCCCGTGTTTAAATGGACTTGTCGGTGTGTTGAGATTGGGTATGTCTGTTATTTGAATTGAAAACTAAAAAGAATGGAAAGCATTGGCCAAAACTCAGTTATTTATGTGACCTCTTTATAAAAGTGAAGACTAGAATCTATGTTTGACTTTTGTGTCTCTTTGATAAAATAGTGACTGCAACCAACACAATAAGAACCGGACTACTTCCCAATTGTATTGAAGCCCTTTAGACGGAATTCTGATGCCTATGTATACAAATTATTGAAAAACTGATATCATTTGTGTGTCTGTGTATTTACAGGGCTATTACCCTTCTAATAAGCCTGGGGTTGAACCTCGTCGCCCTTGTCGACCTGTTAACATCACTCCCTGGTTGCATCTCTCCAGTGTCACCAACAGAGTCACCATCACCTGGGGAAACTTTGGCAAGGTAAGAGTCTGATGCTGATTCTCATCATTACACTCAGCTCAGGGTCATGATGGAAACAGTAGAAGTTGAGAAACAGTGTTTCATGAGTTCTGCTCAGCCTTGCGTGGTGTAACTCCTAAAGAAGGCTTTCAGAAGCCAAGGGCTGAATTACTTCAGTGACCCTCTTAACTGTTGCTCCCCCAATCCTTATCCTGTTAAGCAGCTGGAAGACCAACAAATACACTCTCACCTCTGTTCACACCCTCTTTTTAGAGCTCTTGTAAACCAATTAGGGATAAGAACTGTGAAAGTTGTACCTAAACACAATTAACAGTAACAAAACAATGCAGTTTTAAACTAACAAGAGAACTTCACCTAAGTGTGGTGCTCCTGAATTTTTTTTAGAGGCAAACTAGGGTTGGTTGTTGAGGGAGGGTGAAGTTGGTGCGTAAGAAGAGCGTGGGGGAATATTTCTCGGTTTTATTAAACATTTGGAGAAGTAAAGCGAAGAAGGCAAAATAACATGTTGGATTTGATTTAACATGTGTCTCGCACAGTTTTAACACCCAGAGTTCAATCTGTATATTTACCAAGACCAATTCAGTCTCCCACACAAGAACAACACAGGTCAATCCAACCCCGAGATGAGAAGCAAGATGCCTCACACGTTGTATACAAAAGTATTTACTGAGAAAATTGATGATTCACCCATCTCAATTCCTTCTCATCTCTCTTGAGAGTTGCACTTCATGAGTACCAGCTGTTTGTTTTGCCTCATCTTGTAGAGATTGCCAATCAAACTAGTGGCAATTTCGTCCAATACAGAGTGATTAAAACGTGATTTGTCTTGCCAAAGAAGATCACTTAGAATTTTACAACATAAATTGATAAAATTGCCGTCAATCTTAACTTGACTATCCAAAATTACAATGTGGTTTATTTTAGCATATTTATTTGGTGGTCAGAATTTAGGCAAAGGATGAATGGTGTCAAACACAGACCAAGAGGTCATAAGACAAGGGGGGGGGGGGGGGGATTCCCATCAGGACCATTTACATTTCGTTTTCTTACTGAACATCTTTCACGGACAAAAAATTAAATGTGAGAATATATATATACAGGATTCTTCCTAATGTGATGGCTGTTTTAGATGTCTGACGTCAGATGGTAATGATGATGATACTTGCGGCTGATTTCCAAATTTTAGTCAGTCTTGAGCAGTACTGAGTTATTGCCAGAGTGAGAATTGAAAAACCTGCTCACAGCATTGTGTTGTCTCAAACAAAGACATGCACTTCAGTGGGAACAAGTCTATCATTAACTCTCCCTCTGAAAGAGGATTCAGCTTCTTCTGTACTAGCTTGCTCACCACAAAACTTGCCTACATACCACTTCTGGACTTGTTGGGTACACAAGCTCTGCCAAGACCGTCAACGTTATCCAACAGCATTTATCCATTCAACTCATCCAGTTTAGCTCCATGTTTCAGTTTTCTTTGTGCTTGTTGATTCACTAGCATTTATGAAGCACGTATTTAAACACGTGAACACTATGCAGAAGAAGTGATGCCCCGTTTACCCACAAACGTAAGTATGAATTGAGCTGTTTTTATAAAGATCAGCTCTAAGTGATAGATTAGAAAATATCAGAGGAGCAGAAACTCTTGTTGATCAGCCTTAATGCTGCCAAGAAGGGGTCAGGCAGGGCCACTGTGATACAGTAAAGGCTAAAGATGAAGCACACAGGTCTAACCTGAAAGAATGTCAAATCAATGTGGAGAGCACTGACCGCTGCTATAGCCTTATACTGTAGACAGTTAGAGTCTGATTTTTGAATTGATATTATTTTTTAATAGTAACAGACTAATATGCTTTTTAAAAGCACAAATCATGAGGCTAGTGAAGATGCACACCTTTAGTCGAACAGTGATTATAAAAAACGAAATCATGTATAGAAATAAAAATTCTTTGATTAACTGATAATTGTTTTATTGTCTAATCGTAGCCCTCTGCATTGGAATGGAATCTTGGGTTACCTAGAGATTTCCATCCCTAGAGATGACGCATATCGGTGTGTTGCGTTCAAGTTTGCCCTAAACCAGAAGGGACCACTCAAGGACATCAAACAATTTTTTTCTTGTTTTCATTTTATCCCAGAAAAACCTTATTCCTCTTTTTTATTCCTCAGTTTTTTATATATATATTTTAACTCACTCACACCCTGCTATTACCGGGTTGCACCCCCTTTTGCCTTCAGAACTTTCTTAATTCTTCGTAGCAGTAGATTCAACAAGGTGTTTGAAACATTCCTTAGAGATTTTGGTCCGTGACATGATAGCATCTCGAGTTGCTGCAGATTTGTCGGCTGCTAATCAATGATGGGAATCTCCACATCCCAAAGTTCCACCACATCCCAAAGGTGCTCTATGGGATTGACAGTGAACTCATTGTCATGTTCAAAATATCTTCTATTGTCCAATTTTGGTGAGCCTGTGCGAATTGTAGCCTCAGTTTCCTGTTCTTAACTGACAGTAGTGGCACCTGGTGTGGTCTTCAGCTGCTGTAAACCCTAGCGATACACATATTTGATATTTGCCATTTTTACAACCTAAAACAATATTGAAGGGGGCAGAGTACTTGGAAGCGGCTCTATATGGTCTTATTTTTTGTCTTTTTAAAGTCTGTGCTGACAACCTCTGAATTGGTGTGTTTCCAGCGGTACTCGGTGGCTGTGTATTTAGTGAGGGTCTTCACTGCAACAGACCTCTTCAGCCAACTCAAACTCTGCTCTGTGGAGAGTGCAGATCGCTGTCGTGAACGCAGTAAGTTTTACTTGTATGACCTCCTAAATTGTGCCAGTTTCTATTACGCTTTAATATTAAACTGATTTGAATTATATTTCTAAAAGTTATTGACTCAAAGTTAGTTTATTCCGTTTTGGTGGGACTGGGTTGTGAAAAAAGTGGTGTCCTAAATGTTGATCAACTATTATCTACAGTCCAAGACAAACTTCGCTTTGACCCAGAAAGTGAAATTGCGACCACAGGCCTTCGAGTTTCTCTCATCTGTCCAGTGAGTATATCTACATGAGACCACTTGACATTATCAGCTGTGGTAAAGTTTCCTTAATATTTGTGCTGCTACTCTGCTGGATGTCTTTAACACGCTTTGTCTTCTCCCATTTCCCAGTTGGTGAAGATGCGGCTCGGGGTACCGTGTCGAGTTTTAACTTGTGCCCATCTCCAGTGTTTCGATGCAGTCTTCTTCCTGCAGATGAACGAGAAGAAGCCCACGTGGACTTGCCCTGTCTGTGACAAGCCCGCTCCCTTTGAGCTGCTCACAATTGATGGGTAAGGAGACAGAAACATGCTCTGACTGGTTCCACCCACACAGCATCATATTTTCAATAAATTCTGAAATTTCAGCCATGTGTAGTTTGGACGACCCTGTGCTCCGAAGCCAGTCTGGAGAAAACATATAAAGCTGCACAGGTGTCGGGGGGCCTTTTATAGAACTTTTGATACAAGTTGGATCTTGCTCTAGCCTTCTGTGTATTCATTAAAAAACTCTTTGGCGGTTTTGCAAGTCATGAGAGGGTCATTATCCATTTTGTTCTGCATTTGTAAACCTGTTATCCAGTTATCGCTCAAAACCTTTGATCAGCTAAACTGGCTTGTTTATTGACTCTGATCGACTTACAATTAAGAGAACCATGCCACATAGCTGTGATTAAGTCGTTTTTGTATTTTACATGGATAAGTTCATTGACACATCTAAAGGTCCCAAATGTTTCTAGTACATTGTGTCTTAGCTTTTCTGCATTTTCGTTATGAAGAGAATTGTTAGTTCTTTGGAAAAACCCAGAGGAGCCTGCAGTCCATTTGTCAACAACATTTGGGCGTGTCATTTCTTGAAAATTCTAAACACCTCTGACAGACACAATCTTACTTTGACAAAGACTGGAAGCATTGTGTTCCCGTTTGGCTTCAAGGTTTATTTACATTCCTTAAATAAAGCTTGTGTGAAAGACTTGTCTGTAACTGATCGCTAGGTCTAGTTTCAAATGGCCTAATTACATATTGTCAGGTTTATTAAGTGATTACTCATGGCTCTGAAATATACAGATGAAATACAATTTTCATCCAAATATTTTAGCAGAAGTTGATTATTTTCTTTTTGAAATGTAATTTGAATAATATCAATCTATATAACGAAAATGATCAACATTTTATCTGGAATTTCTCCTGCTGTTGAGTATTCTGTGGTTTTCTGGTGTGTGAGATCTTTTGCAAAGCAACTCTAACCTGCCGTGTGTTTTTCAGGCTGCTATCTGAGATCCTGAAACAGACAAGTGAAGACATTGAGGAGATTGAGTACCTAACCGACGGCTCCTGGCAACCCATCAGAGATGAGAAGGAGAGGGACAGGGACAGGGATAGAGAAAGCAGCAACACGCCAGACTACCCTGATGTTGATATATGTGAGTGTCAAACCCGGAGACATTTTTACTGCTTTCAGACAGTGGAAATGCTGAACACCAGATACTCTCCTAAAATTATGCAAATGTCAGACACTGCAGACATTCGGAAAAATCTTTGTCATCTTGTAACACACATATTTTTTTTGAATGGCATCTCTGTCTTTAGGCATTCCTGAGGCAAACGGTCATTCACCAGCCCACAGCAGCACCAGCCTGACGGGCAAATCTGGCAGCAGTTCCGTGGGGGGGGCAGGAGGCACGGGGGGACCTGCCGCGGCGCCGGGCGGAGGTGCGGTGGTAGATCTAACTCTTGACTCGTCCTCTGAAGAGGAAGGCGGCGGGGCAGGAGGAGACAGCGAGGACACAGAGGACAGCGCCGACAGTCCTGCCCCGAAGAGGGGCCGATATAACTACGACAAGGACCTGGTCACTGCCTACTGACCCGCAGCTCTGTCCCCGCACAGACTGACACACACACAGAGACAAAGGCAGGGGGCTCAAAAGAAGCTTGAGGACAGGAACAGTAATCCACTAGATGCAACGACCCTCCCTTACGCCCAACATTAGAGCCTTTTAGCAGCTCTGGTTTCTACCCATTCAAAACAAACACACTCAAACATGCACTGTTAATGAATCCTGAATCTAGAGCGATTAGGATTCCTCTTTGTACTGTACACCACTGGAAGCGACTCTAACTCTTTTTGGTCAACTGTCACCTCACAGTGAATATCTGTACCGTCCTGCCTCTACTAAAGAAACTGAATGGATCGCGCACCCCCGACACCACCACCACCCCCTTTCCTCCTCTCCTCCTCTCTCCAGACTATTTCCTCTCTTCCACTCCATCACTCTTTGTAATTGACTTGGAATTACTGGCTCTTTTAGCCGTGGGCGTTCAATGTTTGCGTTTCAGATTGTCACATTTGTGATGAACAGGCAGGTTGAAAAGCGGAGGCACCTCAGTAGTTTTTGGTGAAGGATCAAAAACGACCATGGAAAAGAGGCACGAGTAACTTTGGGGAAGGACACATGGCAGAGGTATGTGGAGTGTGATGCAAATCGAAACCTCTTCTGTCGGGTTATAGTTTCTTCGTTCAGAGAATGAGTTCAAAGCTTGAAAGGGTTTTTTCAGGAATTTATCCTTTTAATTATGAAATGGCAGAACACAATACTGGCCTCTGGTGTGTGATGCTTTCCATTTTTATTTTGTCCTTTTAGATAAGAGAACCTACCTCAGTCATAAAAAAAAAAAAAAAACTTAGCAGACTGACCAGAGAGTAGCTGAGAAAGAAGCAGAGGACAGAAGAATTGATGAGTCTTTCTGAAGCCAATTTTACACTGGAGATTATTTTTTTTTCTTCATTGTTTTTGTTTTTTCAAAGTCCATTGTTACATGCCGCTCCAGCAACAACATCTTTGTTGAAGGACTAGGTAGCTTGTGGTTAACCACCAGGCTAACTGTTGGTGTCAGTCATGGGTGGAGCGGTCCCACTAAATAACACATTGCTGTAGTTGTTTTTGCTGTAATAGGATTAATTATGGTTGGTGTATCAACAGTGCAAATGGGCATAAGACATCAAAACTACTGTTCGACTGCTGCGCCAAAGCAGATGCATTTAAAGATTTCACTGACAGGTAGTCATGAGAATTTGGTGCCTTTTTTATTTTCTTTTTTTTTTTTTTACACTAGCTGAGCTGGCCAATCAGATGAGATCCCCCAGTCTGAGAGCCGTTTTATTTTGTTTGTTTCAATTGCAGTACGAGCAACTCAGAATAAAGAATCTGAGGTAAAGGACAGTCATGGAACAGGTTTCAGAAGTGCTGTCTTTCTTTTTTTCTTCCCATATTTTGATGTCTTTCTCTACAAGCATTATATTTATTTTATTGCTTCATGTTCTCTTAACAGTTGTGTGTAATAAATCATCATAGTATTTGGCTGTATCTCTGTACAGTCAGGAGCTTGTACTCGCAGAAAGCAGGATACTTCAGCTGCTGTGGTTTTGGGTGTGGAGAGGCTCATGGCAGGGCTGTTGATGAACAGTCCTATTTCTTTTCCTGTGAATGAATCCAACCGGGGTCAAAGAAGCATTCGGAGCATTTCCTGTGCCGTGGGGGTTGAGCATGTCTAACACGACAAATCTGAATGAGTTGAAAATAAGTGCAACCCCTGCCAAGCTTAAAGTCATTCATCGAATTACAAATTGTCCCGTCTGGAACAAGTGGAGCAGCTTCAACCAACAATCCCCCTTCGGCCTCCGCTCAATGTAGATTAGGTCATGTGTGTTTGCTGGAGTAGAATTGGACTTGCGTTGCCACACACTAGGCTCAGACTAATGCTCTTCTACACCCGCTCTAGTGTTGTCGGTTTGCGATAGCTGCTCCTCAGATGAGGAAACATGGGCTGCACGTGTTTGCATTAGGTTTGTCTGCAGGACGGTCAGAAGATATTGCTGTGTTGATAGAGCTGTTTGCACTTTCATTGGACATAGAGTTTATGGCTTATTTATTTTTACGCCATCCTGTAGTGAGTATTAATCAAAGATAAATTACCTTTGGGACCAGATATCCTCTAACATCTCATGCATGGGAATCTGAAAATGTGAAACTAAAAAAAGGGCGCAGTCATACTCGGGCAGGCAAAAAGCGGGACGTCTTCCATTTCTTTCCTCTTTGACACGTTGAAGTAGATTTCAAAGAGAACATACTGGTGAAAATATTTGGTCATCACACAAAATTGATCGATGACCTCTACTCCACCTGAGTCTGTCCCTGCGAGGATATTCTTTATACAGCGCTTTGAAGCAAAAATTTATTGTGAAGAACTCTAATACCTGTTTTTTACTAGGCAATTTGAGTAACTGCTATACATTTAAAATGACACTGTTCATTTGTCGCTAGGTATTGAAGGTTATTATTTGAATGGATCTCCTAAACTTGTCTTTGCCTTCATGGTTAAAGGTGAGAGGCGGTGCAGGTTGCTTCTGTGGATCTGAGCCAGATGTGTTTGTGCAGGTTGTTTAGGGAGCAGGAGAGCAGAGAGCTGAGGGTCTGGTCTTTTTGCAGTGGCATCGCTTCATCTTACAATTATTGCATAAGGTAGCATGGGCAGAGGCTTACAATCCCTGATGTAAATGTTTCGTTGTGTTTTTTTTATATGTTCATATTAAAAGACAATAAAATTAAATAATATTTTATTAAGCCTTGAATCGCCTCCAGTTGTTCCTACGGGTGGACAGACGAGGAGCTGTTGAAGGGCAGCAGCAGCTGGAGCTGATGCCACTGAGGACTGGGAGAACTGGTTCTGAGGTGTGGATTGTTTATGTCCTGTACCAAATGCTCAGATCTGGGATTACGTTTGATGCCTGTTGAGGATAAAACTGTAAAATTTCAAATGATCGTATTCTAACAGCTGTTATTGACGTGTGGAATTAATTAAAATCAGTTCTTAAAAATATTTGTGCCATCGTTTTTATTTTAAACTGTTTTGATCTTTGGCAAAAGGTCGCTATTCTTCAGCAGAAGAGCAAGGCAGGTGTCATTCCTCTCCGACACATCAGAAATCTGAGGCTGCAGTAAACACAGGTAACAGGTGATGACGGAAAAATATAGCCTGGTCTGACTAACCGGAATTTCTGCTGAGGCTGCAGACGGTAGAATCAGAACACCAGGTACTGTACTACTCATCACCTACAGCTAATAGAAACCCTCCAGGGAAGCGTAATGGAACATAATGGTGCATCTCTGCAGAGGAGACAGAGTGACTGGTCACACGTGCAGGAAGAAAGAATCCAGTCGAATACAGAAAGTCCAAAAATAAAGAAATCCTGATCCGGAGTGCATGTGTCCTGAGACTGAAGCCACAGATCAATTATGACCACACAGCCAATACATCACTGGAGTCTCACTGTCCTCAATTGGAAGAGACTAACGCAGACTTAAACTGTAAAATTCAGCTTTAATTTTTTGCACAAAAAAAAGTTGATCTGAAGTCTCATACTTTCCTTTTGAGGTTAACTTAAAGGTTCAGCGATTTCAAAAAGACTTTGAAAAGTCTATTTAAAGCACTCACTGAAGATTTGCTCTTAAAAAAAGAGTGTAAAACTTTGCATGCGACAGTAATCTGTAGTGTGTAATGTGCTGTTACTGTCCTGTTGTGACCTTTCAAGGCTCTAACAGTTTGAATGATCTCGAAGCCATAATCTGGTATGGTGCATAAAATGTTGACAGTTATGTTTGAACTGTAAAAGTCCCCTTTAAATCAAATAAATAGAAAATGAATGAAGTGGCACTTTTATCCATTTACAGTTTAGAATAAAACCTAATCAAACTTCCCTTTTTTTTTTTAAAGCAGCGCTCGCTCTGCGGAGTGTTTCAAACCAGTTGCATCAACCCCTGAAGCAGCAAGACGAAACCGAGTTGTATCAGACAGTGTGAAGTGTTTATCTGAGAGTGGAGCACACAAGTAAAATCAGATTAGATGCTGCAAATTACAGATGTGATAGAACATGTTGGTTTAGTTACACATGCAGTCTGAAGCCACTGCTAGATCGTTCAAGGTCATTTGAATTAGACCTGGTAGTAATCAGAACATGATTGTGAGTAAAAGGAGGACATTTGCATTGTGGGAAAAATCCTGACAACGTTTTGTCACCAAGGTAACACATGGTACTGATTTGAATAAAGTAAACATCTTGCATTTATCACATCGGTTATGGGAGAATGAAAGTTAAATCTAAAGTTGTAATGGATATATATGATGACACGTTCCTGTAATATATGCCACCATATAGTGATAGTATAGGTTTACAGACAATAGAAACTATAGGGACTGTCTGTTACCTGTGAAGAGAAAAACACCTTTAAAAAGCATCTGAAAACTAATATATTTAACTCAGCTTCTGTTGATGCTCCACTGTCTGTTAACAAATGGGTGCTCATGTTTTGTATGGTTGTTTTATTTTTTATCTTTAACTTCACTTAATATTTTGTGATGCACTTTCTGACTAAATAAAATGTATTCACACATTTCCCCTTAACATTGTGCACTACATAAATCCATTTGACTTAAAGATAGTATGATTTTAGTTAGTTTTTAAGCTTCAAATTACTGAATATTTTACTTTTTTAATATAATTTGTTATTTAAAGCAACACTATGAAACTTTTACAGAGCAACAGCGCTCTCTATAGCAACAAGTGATTATTCATTCTGTTGGGCTTTGTGTCTGAGTGCCCAGAAAGGGGACGGCAATGGAGTACTCGAAGTTAGAGGAAGAACACATGTGGGCCTACGTCCGGTTTTCAGAATAAACTGTTGACATGGAGCTTATACAAAATGCATAATTGAAAAATAATTTCATGGATTAAATTCACAAGAAGTAAATATTGTCTTACCTGTGTAATTTTTATGAATAGTATTTTGACAGTATAAATTATGAGATTTTACAAAATAAAAATCACACATTTTTAGCTTCAAGCAGTGTAAAAACTGTAAAAACACTTTGCTCAATAAGTTCAGAGAGAGAATGATATGCCTGTGTTCAGGACCTCTCTGACTACCTACATACAGAATATCATTTACATATTTACTGTATAGATTTGGAGATTTTTCAAATTAAAGTCCAACATGTGTACAATCAAATAATTTCATTTCTTGATACTTCAAAATACTGTAAAAACACTTTGCTCAATAAGTCCAGAGTGAGACTGATATGCTTCTGTAACAAATACTTCAAACTCTGTTTCGAACTCTTGATATTTTAAAAGTTTCCTAACTGAATATTTTAAATTAATTAATCATATTGCGATCATTATTGATATTTTTTTTAATTTCCCGGGGCTATTTGTACCGGCTCACCAAAGTCACATGGTATAAAAACAATCTTTTAAGAATGAGGAGTGGGAATGGAAGCTGCACCACTCTCCCCATTCAAAGGCAGAGAAACCATCAAACTGGTTTTGAAGTAAAAAAGTTGCATAGTGGTGCTTTAAAGAGATAGTTCACCCCAAAATGTAAATTCACTTATTATCTACTCACCACTATTCTGATGGAGGGGTGAGTGAAGTGTTTCAGTGAACAAAACACTTTTGGAGTTTCAGGGGTAATGTAAAAACAAACAACCAACACAAATACAACATTGAATGCCTCCATACTGCTCCTGTGGTGTCTTCCAAGTGTCCGTAAGCCCGACATTCAAACTTGATATGAAACAAGGTCATATATGTGTCTAAATGTCCACTGTGATCAACGTGCAAAAGGATCACCGAGGACTTAAAGACTAAAAACATGTTGTAAACGACCTGTTTCTACTAGAATTTGAAAGGTGGCACTAACGGACACTTGTTGGGTGAACTTTCCCTTCAATAATGACATGAATACAATAGAGCAGAGGTCTTCAACAGGGGGTCCGCGCAGGTACTGCAGGGGGGTCGCAAAATCTTTGGTTGATAAGACAATTTTTTAAATTTTTAATAATTTTTTTTTTTTCACGAATTTAAATGTCTTTCAATACACATTTACATACATCCAACATATTGTGAGGCTGATTTGACCCTCTGCCTGACAACCTCCATCCATCCAAGATTAGATAAGTTGTGTGCTACCCATCAGGGTCCGACATATCACTAATGTGGGAGTATGTGTGCCATCCACAGATAGCTTGAGGATTCACTAAAAACATGAATCTGTGAATTACTTTAATAACTCAGTGTTGTATGCATGTTGGATGTACAGTGGGTACAGAAAGTATTCAGACCCCTTTAAATATTTCACTCTTTGTTTCATTGCAGCAATTTGCAAAAATCAAAAAAGTTCAAAAGTTCTCATTAATGTACACTCAGCACCCCATCTTGACAGAAAAAAACAGAAATGTAGAAATTTTTGCAAATTTATTAAAAAAAAAAAACTGATTAAAAAAGCTGTTTAATATAAAACACAATTTTATACAATATATATATATATGGGGGTCCTTGGCCTGAAAAACGTTGAAGACCCCTGCAATAGAGTGTGGTTTTGTGACGCGTCTGTTCCCTCTTTTCGCCACTGGATGGCAGTAATGTGCCTCACAGCTTGTTAGCGGGCTGCCATTAGACACATAAGAAGCAGCAGAGTCTGGAGCAGATGTGGTCAAACGGGACTTTGTGCCTCAGGTGAAGCAGCGACCCCCGGGTGTGACCCCACCGTGCACGTGTCCTGTGCCTCCCACCAGAGACGCCCCCCCCCTCGCATCCGCCTGTCAGACAGCCTCAGTCTCGCGCTATTTATGCAGGGCTCTCCCTGTGGGTGTCACAGGTCTGATGCTGCAGCTGCTGCTTCCTGTACCGAAGCACCACCACCAGCCACCATCCACGGCCGAAGCCCTCCTCGCCTGAGATCCCCCACACCCTGAGCCGGAGAACGGAGGAACCTGTCGCCGTCCTGCGGAGGGAAGCGAGCCGGTGTCCCGGTGTGTGCCCCGCTAGAAGCCCCTTCGGCGGCCTCGTTGTCTGGGAAGAAGCTTACGAGACGCAGGGCACGGTTTTTTTCCTGGAGCTGGTGCTAGCTTGTAGCGGCTAGGTGGCTAATGGCTAGTAGCAGCAGGTAGATAAAGCAGGAGAAGCGATTTTAAAACAGAAATGAGCCCTCTTCAAATGCTATAAACCCACCGACAGACCACCGGACGTGTACCCCCCAATCCCCCTCGGTATGACAGGTTTCAGCACCGTCTCTCACATGCTACCGAGAGTGCAGTAATTCTTGCTAACGCTAGCTAGCTAACTGACTAGCCACCCAGAGCTGACCCTGTTGCTTTTATTTCAGACTGAGTTCCCAACCAGGAGAAGAGTTCCTCCGCTGCGGCTCGGCTCCTCCAGTGCTTCGTTCGTGAAAAGTCGTGTGTGGAAGTTTTCGTAATGGGTCCTAAAAGAAGACCCCAGCCCCTGAACATTACGCCCATCGGGGAGGGACAGGCCACCTCCAACACCATCGATGCTGCATCGGAGTGAGTAACACCACAGTGGGTCGAGAGGAAGTGGGGCTGTTAGAGAGAGGATGTGTGTGTTACTGAGCTGTGGTAGAAGTTCTCACTGTTTATTAGTATTTTGCCTGTAATCCTGTGCATCATCACTTTTATGCAGATGATAGATCTCCCTGCATCATCATCTGTCTGTGTGTGTGTGTGTGTGTTCCCTGTCTCCTCCTCAGAGCAAACCTCGAGGCCTTACAGAAGAAGCTGGGTGAGCTGGACCTGGACGAGCAGCAGAGGAAACGGCTGGAGGCCTTCCTCACCCAGAAGGCTCAGGTCGGGGAGCTGAAGGATGAGGACTTTGACCCCATCTGCGAGTTGGGGGCCGGAAACGGAGGGGTGGTCAACAAGGTCCGCCACAAACCCTCTGGTCTGGTCATGGCCCGGAAGGTGAACATGAGCATTTTGTTTTTGAACGTTTTTCTAAAGGAGGAGTGTGTCGGGTGGAGGGAGCCGGATGTAAACCCTCTCCAGATGTGTTCCCACTCTCTGAGTCCAGTTTAGATTTAGGTCGTGGTGCTGTAGCTGATGGCTTGGTTTGCTGCACACACGTCAACATGAGGCCGAACTCACTTACACACGTGCAATAACTAGAATCTTAAGATTTTTTCTGACCTAAACCACATCCTTCCACCAAGGTCTGTCGCAATCTGTCAAGTAGCTTTTGTGTAACCCTGCTAAAAAATACAACAAAATGCAAATGAAAACATATAAAACACATCAGTATCCCCCTGAAGTACTCGTCAGAAAATATACAAGGAAAATGGTTCCTAACATAAAAGAAGAACTTTCTACAAAGAGATGTCTCTGCTGTTAAGCCCACCCTCAAAATAATTGGGACATGAATCAATACGTGTCATAATGCAGTTCAACAGCACCACAAATCTCAACCTCCGGGATGTTAGTACATGCTTATAAACCATTTAACATCTGAAGATGTCAACCTTCATGAGGAGAGGATTTATTGCAGGGCTGTTCTATTAGACTGTATTAGTTTGAGATTTCATTCCTGATTAACCGACAACTGTCCATATCCACCAGTATGTAAATGTTGGCCCACAAGTAACAAGAGATAGTGATGCTGCAAATGTATATGAGCAGACTTATAAGCACACCCCCATCGTGTAGTTGGTTCCATCTTTATTAGAAAGCACATGTTACCCTGTCAAATGTCGTCCTCCCTACACTGACCATATCAGGGTTTACAGTCTAAGAGGTAGTTAGTTATTAGGACCCCATGCAGACTCTTGTGCAGCAACAAGCTCAAGCCTGTGGACCACCAGCTGTGTTCTGACATGTCTTGAATTGGTATTTTTACATTGTGGTTGTCACTATTTTGAATATATGAATGTAACTCCAGTGTGTGTTTAGATTGCTGACACAGTAATGTGTTAGTGATGCCAGCCTCCACCTCTTTGTGTTACTTTGGGATATGAGACGATCGTACAGTGATGTTTCTGCATCCAGTGCAGTAGTCTTTGTCAAAACAGTCATTCATGTTTTCATATTTACCCTCCTCCAGTTGATTCACCTGGAAATCAAACCTGCCATCAGGAACCAGATCATCCGAGAGCTGCAGGTGCTGCATGAATGCAACTCCCCCTACATTGTGGGCTTCTATGGGGCCTTTTACAGCGATGGAGAGATCAGCATCTGTATGGAGCACATGGTGAGAGACAAGGACTGAATTGGAGTTCTTATATTAAAACATTAGATTTTTTTAACAATATATTTATTCCCAAAGAGACAATGTGATATTTTATTGGTGCAACTTGTCTCTACAGGATGGTGGATCCCTAGACCAGGTCCAGAAGGAAGCCAGAAAAATCCCAGAGGAAATCCTGGGAAAAGTCAGCATAGCTGTATGTATCAAACAAATACTGATTACTGTTTTAAAGCCTAATATGAAGTATAACTGACTCTTCTCCTTGTTTTTAAAAAGATCTGACATCTTTGTAAAAGTAAGAATAGTTTATGTTTGTATTTGGCAGTGGCAGAAAGATTTGTATCTTGTAACTGTACATGTTTTTGACTATGCCTTTGTGGGTGTGTGTCTCTTGTGTTGCCTAACCAGCTGTGAGTTTCCAGTCATGCATGAGTCACAAACAAAAAGGCTGACTCTTTAAATTGACTTTAAATTCAAAATAACCAAGTGTAAAAATAAATTGCAAAATGAATGGCATTTGGCAAGAGAGTAATGGCATTTTAAAGTAACATCCACTCAACTGAAAGTGTATATTTATAAATGTGTAGATATTTTATCGTCTGATATTTTGCTCTCTGTATTTTTGTGTGTCATGTTGAATGTTTTTTTCTTGTTTACAGGTTTTGAGAGGATTAGCTTATCTGCGAGAGAAGCATCAAATCATGCACAGAGGTGAGGATTTTGCCTTGTTGCAATAAATTATACTACTCTTAAAGTCGATTGTGCCCCATTTTGAACACTGCAGTACCAGAAATGCTAAGTAAGCTAGTTCTCAATGTAAAATGATATTATGACACTAAAGGTGGTGCTGAAATCATTCATATTGCTGGAGAGGCTTTGCCTTCAGATAGCCAGTGATAACTTAAAACAACTAAAAGGTTTAATGTTATTGCTCCGAATTTTATTTTCTGACATAGAGAATTGTGTTTTTAAATAGTGTCATGATTTTTCATAACAACACAACAACGTTCTGTAATGCACAAAAGATATTGGAGGACAAATTCAACAAAATATGACTCAGTTTTCCTAATACAGCATATTGATTTGAATACAACCCTGCTGCAACAGCTAACCAGACCTATGCAGTATTTAACTTAATCACATTATCATATTTACTGTGGCTAATTCTTTAATGTTTTTTTATCACCCAGTTTGGCAACGGAAGAAAGGACCAGAACAGAAATCTGTTCAAATGGTTTTCTGTCTGGAAATTGCCACAAAATCTCTGGATGTTAGTCTCTAGTAACTTTAAAGGGCAACATGGCCAGATTACATTAAAGTCCTCCTCATTTAGCAATAACAGAATGTAGATGTTGTTTCAAGGATACTTGAGAGTAATATGACTCCCACCCCTTCAGTGTTGGTGGTGGCTGAAATGTGCTGATGCTGGTGACGTAACCAGCAGCAATTCAAACATGCATGTTGCAGTCTTAACATCAGATTAATTAAAGCAGGATAAAATCCTCCCTCTTATAATCTTACCTACTCTGAAACAAATACATGAACAAAACCATATATATGTACGACTGCTATTTACAAATGTTACTAAACTTCTTTAAATGTAAGTGAACCCGCTTCAGATGCAGCACATTAATGACACTAGGTCCCTGCACTTTTCCATTCCATATTTTATTAAGTCGTCATACCCCCCCTCCCCCCACATACACTGCATTGACATCTTAAGATACTTAATACGCTCACCACAAGGTAAGCTATTATTTGGAAATAATGATTTGCATTCTAGCAAAATTCAAAGTCAGGCCAAAGCAAAGTTTTAAGAAGACAAGTTTCCCACAGAGCACCAGCGAGAAACAGTGTGTTGTTATGAAAAAGACTGGCTAAGGCAGACAGTCAGTCCATAGCAGTGCTACAGGGTCGGTGGTACGACAGGACAGAGTTGTCTGTGAGCTCGGGCGGTAATTACAGCCTCTCGGATGTGATTATACAGCAGCCGCGCCCTGTGGACCCCTCCCTCCGCGTCTCCCTCCATCGTTCTCCCCGCTCTTTCACGCCACCTCCTTCTCAGTCACTCCTCAAACGTCCTTGGTCAGTGAGAGGGTCCGTCACCGCAGAGGACAGATTGTAGGGCTCAGTCATACCCCGTTATTTCGCAGGATGTTTGTGTAAGTGCTGAGCGGGAACTGTGGAGGAGAGCCTTGTTTTATAACAGATGTTAGTTCATTTCCCCTTCGCTCGATAAACACGGCACCACAGATAAATCTGGGGGATGCTGAGCGTGAAACCCACGTTCGCTCACGGTACACTAAAGTTCTGGTCAAGATATTCATCTCTGCATAACTGTGACTCTTGAAAGATTTTATATACAATCGACAATGGCACTAAGTTGAGTATACCACCGCAAGGCACGCACTCAGAACTATCCGTCCCCTAAACATGTCTGATTATTCTGCTGAAAAATGCTTCATCTCAAAATGTTAAAGAAAATGAAACAAAATAATCTTGGATCATCTTCCTGTTCTGGAAACTGCTCCAAAATAGGATTGGTTCTTCCCTGACCCATACTGCGTCTTTCCACCAAGTTTCAAGGAAATATGTCCAGGAGTTGGTGCGTAATCTTACTATATAACAGACCAACAAACACTGATGAAAACAAACCTCCTTGGCGTTGGAAAGATCAGAAAGTCCCTAATATTATTGTTTACTGTTTAAAATTTGAAGTATACATTTATTTTCAAAGCCTGCACATTAGTATCTCCACTGAAAATCATATCAAAAGTTAATTTAACACAAGTAAATCAGCAGAAGAAGACCTTGTTTTTTTTTATTTATTAAGTTGTGTTGCTTTTCATGTTCTCTCGCTTGTGTTGGACACTAAGAATCCAATTGCCACCGCACATTGTTCATATATCACCTTTGAAAAAAAAACCTTCTGCACTTATATATGCATGAAGCACTGTGCTGGAAAATGGGTGGAACTAAGTCTTTTCCACGTGGGTGTCATGTTTCCATCACTGCCTATCAGAGCTGGAGCTGATAAATAGCCGTTACCACTGCAGAGTCACTAAACCTGGGATTGAATGCAGTCTTCACACAAAAGACTAAAGACAGATGTTGTTGGGTTTTGTGTCCAGTGTGAAAGGGGGTTTAGATGCATGTCACACTGTACATATGGCACACATATGTGAATCCATTCATGCCCAGCTTTATATTATATTCCCAAAACAAAAATATGAAAGCACCAGTGTTGCCATTGGCTATTTGTGTAATCATGAATTGTTATTATGAGCAGTTTCTTCTCTTCCGGGTGAGTTCATACTGAGGTGTTAAGTACAGATGAGAGTTGAGACGCAGCAAGATGAAGAATCTCACTAAACCCGCCATACGTTTGTTTGTCCACATCCCCTCTGCCACATAGATGTCAAGCCCTCCAACATTCTGGTCAACTCTCGCGGGGAGATCAAGCTGTGCGACTTTGGTGTGAGCGGCCAGCTCATAGATTCCATGGCCAACTCCTTTGTTGGAACGCGCTCCTACATGTCGGTGAGTCAGCTCTGCACGCCTGCGCCCCCACCCCCCTTTTTCTTCTCTGGCCCTATCCCCACTTTCCTTCTCCTCCTTTTTTTTTTTTTTTTCTTTCTCACATTGCTCCTGCTAACTCTGGCCCCGCCCACTACCCTCCTTTCCTCTGGCCCTCCCTCACTTCCCTGCCAAGAACCTGAGGGCCGTGCCCAGGAAAAGGGCTCTTTGGCAAAGAGCGACGCAACTGTGTTCGCTCTTTCTTGTCCTCCTTCCCCCTCAGTCTTAGACACCTGGTGGGTGCTAGGAGCTGCTTGTATGATACCCATCCCCAAACCCGCACGAGACACACTTGCCCCTTTCATCATAATTCCCAACACGCACATCTGCCCTTGCTCACTCGTCTAACAAAAACAGTCCAAAGCTGCTCTTCACTTCCTGCCAAGCCCTCCCATCCTCTGTCCTCTTGCCCGAACCGCACCCCACCTCTTCTTGCCATAACACCCCCCTCCTCCCTCTACCCTTCCATTATCCTCCTCCCCTCCAGTCTCTGCTCTCTCCCCACCCAGCCTCTCTGTCCAAACCTCTCTCCTGCCTGGCATCTTGGCTCTACCTGCTCCCTCTGACGTAGATTGTGTGTTTCTCAACAGCCGGAGAGACTGCAGGGCACTCACTACTCCGTTCAGTCTGACGTGTGGAGCATGGGTCTGTCCCTGGTGGAGCTGGCAATCGGCCGCTACCCCATCCCTCCTCCGGACACCAAAGAACTGGAGTCTGTCTTTGGACGGGCTGTTCTAGACGGGGCCGTTGTAGAGCCTCACACCAACATGCAGAGGCCCAGACCACCAGGCAGGCCTGTGAGCGGTATGAGACACAAATACACCCATGAATACACAGATGGTTATATAAGACAATTTGCAGTATAAGAAATTGTACGGTTATGAACTTTAGTTTTTCTTTATTCATGGTATGTGACTTGTTCACAGGACATGGAATGGACAGCCGACCTGCCATGGCCATCTTTGAACTTTTGGACTACATTGTAAACGAGGTGTGAGAAATCCCCTATTGCACAATATATTCTGTTAAACACACACACACACACGTTACTGTACTTTCTTTTAACTGCTCTGTTTGTTCTATGCGTTGTGTTTCTTCCTCAGCCGCCTCCCAAACTGCCACTTGGCGTCTTTACCATTGACTTCCAGGACTTTGTGACAAAATGGTGAGTTCATACATGTTTGACTGAACTGTGTTTACATTGTTCTCATCTGATCTTCCACATGAAAAACAGGCACCAACAGCTTTCTACACTTATTTATTTGTATAAATGTTGTGCTTTAACTTTAAAATGTTTAAAAGTTTAACTACTCAAATTTCACTGAAAGGTTGTGGTTTCAGGTTTCCAATAAACCACAGCATGTAAACTAGTTGTGATGTTAGAAATTTTTCCCCCTTCAGCAAATTAACAGTTTTCTCGTGTCAAACTCTTCGAACAAATTTTACACAGTAAGGTTCAAATGAAACAAGTAAAACCCATCGTTGAGGACCTAAATGCCAGAGGCAGTAATGTTTCTTTTAAAGTTTCCTCATCACTGTAACTGTCTTAATGTTGTTTGTGTGTGCAGTTTGATCAAGAACCCAGCAGAGAGAGCCGACCTGAAGATGCTGATGGTGCGTTCCTGAGCCTCATTTTCATTTATCTGATACTTTGATAACCAGGTTGTTTGATATCTATTCTAACTAGTGCAGTACTTGTAAAGCTGCAGTGTGACCTTTGAGGATGTCATCAGTGACGTCATTAAACGGTTGCGTCTCAATTCAAAATATAGTTACCATGGGAACAGTACAGCACACAATTTAGAATGAATGGAGGAAGCGTTTACCGACTGAAGAGTTTCTGGAGTTCGCCTTTTTCATATGAAGTGCATGTCTGACCTAGACACAGGCAATGTCTAGGTCAGACGTGTTCACAACAAGAGAAACATTTCTGGAACTTTAGGGGAGGGATGGCGTCTGGATAGAGCTTTTTTTTTGTGTCAATCACATGTGACATGTCAACAACGCACCCATTTGTGCGCTGTGATATTTTTTTAGTCTTTTTCTTTCTTTATTCTCACAAGGACTCACTTAGCTCTTTTCCGGACACTTTACTAGGGCTTTTGCATGTTAAGTTCAGGAAAATAACTTTTATAACATCATAACAAAGAGCCCCTCCAAACAATTTCAGAAAATTGTAGTTCAGTGCAGATTATCTCATCAAACACCTTCTCAATATTGCTCTTACACCTTCAAAGTTTGAATTTGATCACAGTAGTGGTTGTCGAAATCTTCCAGTAAGAAACAGACAGAGATACTTCCATATTTATTTTGATTCTTGCAGCACAATCATTGTTTTTTCTCCTTGTTTGTCTTTCAGAGTCACACATTCATCAAACGCTCAGAGGTGGAGGAAGTGGACTTTGCCGGTTGGTTGTGCAAAACCATGGAGCTCAACCAGCCCAGCACTCCCACCCGCAGCACTGAGTGAACAGGCCCCAGGCTCCTCCCCACTGCTCTGACACACCTCTGGGTCTTGCTTGCATACACATACATATACTAAACATACACATACACAAGCACTTATTTTTTTTTTATCTTGCTCTTGGGTAAAATGGTTTTGGCTCCCCCCCTCATTTATTTCCTCACAAGCAGCAGGGCCCATTGAGTCATTGTACTTTAACACCACAGCTTCACTATGCCAGTGTCAAAAGTAGCCCCAGCTCACTTCTCCACACAGCTAGGGGAGGACATAAAGCACTAAACGGCTGCCAGTGTGTCAGCTGAATTTGCATTGATTGACGAAAATTATTTTGTATTTTTGAATATTCTGTATTAATCTTTTCTATGGCAACGGTCGATGGCTGGTGGGATTTTAATGAATTACCTGCTGTAGAGTTTAGGGCTGAAAATGACCAGGGAGAAATCTGAACATCAATCACATTACTTGCAAATTACAAATTCGTTTTATTGAAGGTGAATGTTGTTGTTTTGATTTAAAATCCCTTTGTCAAACTTGCTCATCTTAAAAAAATTGGGACTTTGCAATTACCTCCAATAAATTTAATTTGTGAGCAGGAGAAATGGGCCTATCAGGAGTCATTTGCACTTTTTGGTAAATGAGCGATCAATCTAAAAATCACATTGTGAACAGTGTCACAAACCAAAGAGGGTACTCATGACTACTAATGCCTGATCTGTGTTTTTTTTTGTATGCACATTCATGAACAGTATATCAGTGTACTTTGATTGTTTCTTTTTCTTTCTCCAATTGGTAACCTACACTCCGATTGTGTTGACATTGTTCGTGCTGCATACATCCCACACAGTGTGTGTCGTGTTTGGAGGCGTCTGCTGTGGAGGCCTGATACACGCCAGGATGTCATTTTTGACACTGAGAAAACAATGATCAAACCGTATCCAAGGGATGATATAGCATGGTTTATTATCTTTCTAATACTGTATGTGTATCTTATTTCCCAACATCATGGTGGGGAGGATTAGCTGGTGGTTTTTATCAAAAGCCTGAATCTCTGCAATGTCAATATGAAATCCCAAATCACATTGACTAATTTAAGTTTTCTTAGTTGTTGGTCTGTACTTTCCCCCCTGAGGTGTATTTGGTTATGTTTTCACTGTACTGCTAATGTGTGACGCTCCAAGCTTTCTCTTGGGACCCAAACAGAAGAGGTGTGCAATCGGAAAAGACTTGGGTTTGCACACGCTTGAAAAAACCTTTTCCTTGTGCTTTAACCCTATTGTTTGTCCGACTGCAAGTGGAACTTAAGTCATAAGTAATACAAAGGGTTTGACTGCTAAATTTGGACCCAGTTCAGTGTTGGTCACATGGTGGTGGTATTACACTTGCTAGCCTGCTGTCTTGCTAGAGCTCTTGTATTCTCTCTGTTATGGCTGCCCTTATTCCCCCTGAAACATGCATTCGTTCAGAGCTAAATTGATGCATCGTCACTCGTATGTGTACAAAGCTATATACAAAAATTACAGGAGTACTATTTTGCAGTCTTAATATACACATTTTTGATTTATGTAAATGACAAGGGAGAAGAGTCATTTTATTATAATATAAAAAAGGTGTTGGATTATGGTTATAATGTATAAAAAGATGAAAATAAAACTTATTTGTGAATGTAATGTTTGAGGCTCATTTTTCTTTAGCAATCCACTGTAGCTTCCCTGTGTATAATGGTGCATATTTCACAGGAACTACTGCACTGGTGCGCATCAGGTCCTGGCATCACCAAACAAACATGAGCTGACTGGTCTTGTTGAAGTATTTTCTAGCATTGACAACTGTCATTTGTTTTTCAGGGGAATTTGGGTGTTTTCAGGGGGGTTAACTATGTACCACGGTATTTAGCAAGATTAGTTCAGAACTTAAATGTTGAAGTTTCACTACTTCTGAGTAATTTTTGTTTTAATCTGTTTTATCCCACCAAAACGTATTTCTTGAGATCGTTAACAGGGGAAATCAAATTCTGAGAAAATATATTGTATATGAAATGTATATAAAATATGTTGTATTTGTGCTTTTGGCCATACATACACACCAGTGACCCTTATCGACTTAAAAAAGTGAAAATATTCAAAGATATCTAGTTGAATGATTTTGATAAATCAAATGTGATAAGTTGCAACTTTTTAGGGAATTTTTTTTGTCCTTTTAGTTATTTTCTTTCACTTGAGTCAGTTAAAATAATTACTGTTAATGGTGTCAATGGTAATAATATCAATATTTTCAAACATGGCCAGCTGAAGGACTGAAGCCTCGTATGTGGAGTGATACTGGGTTCTGATTGGCTAATAGGGGTCCGCTAAAAAGTGCAGGTAACCATAGCAACAACATCTGGGCTTGACTGGCTCATCGTCGGTAAACGGACTGCGCCCCGGTGTGAGAGCTGGAGCCCGGGTTGGAGTTTTGATGAAGTTATGGAGGGTAAGTGAACTTTTCATCACAAACACATCTTCTTTAAACGTTACGCTAATTAACGTCACCGGTGCGTGGAACCTGGTTTCCGTGTCCGGTGTGTGTTGTTTCCTGCTCCGCATCTCAACAGGTAAACACACTCACACCTGCAGAGGATAAACGAGTCTTAAAGTGACAAACTCAGTGTGGTGGTGTCACGGTTTGTTTCTTACTAATGAAACAGGTAGAGTAATAGTCAGCTCAGAATAATGATGGAGCTCAAACTCAAGGTTCTCACAGAAGCAGATGTGAGCTAACATGCTAACCCCTGACCCTCATTAAGTGTCCGTCAGGCCCACAGCCTGAAACCTACACGTATGGCTACTAGCTAGCATGTAGCCATTGCTAGTTGCTAAAGCCCATTTATTCAGAGTGTCATGACAAACACAGGTCTGATGAGGGCTGTCTGGACTCTGTTATATTGGACTGAAGGGCGACACGGCTCTACAAATGTCTGACATCCCCTCAGACTGCCATGGGGTCACAACAGCTCCTTTTCACTGTGGGTCATTAAAGCAAAACTAAGTAGTAGGCAACTTGTGTAAATATTATGTCTTTTTGGGGAAGTGCATATCCTGCTGTATACATTTCACTTAGGCTACAACTTATCCACCTGCATCCTCTTCACTTAGCATCGCAGATTATAGCAAGAGATGGCAACAAATGTCCATATGCTGCAATTTACATGTACTTTTAGTCATTTTGAAGCTTTAAACCCTATGTGCATATAGAGACAGAGCTGAACAGTGCCCTCTACACAGAGGTGGTGCCACTGCCTCTTCCTTACTCCATGATTCCCCCTGCAAGGTTATCAGAGCAGAGTCAGGCCAGTGTCAAGCCCCCGGCTGCACCGTGGGACACACACCTCTGAGACTGGCAACTGTTTACAGGTAGAGACACTGTGTAAAGTCATTGTTTCTTGTGTGTGCATTAAGGTGCATTCAGAGGCGCGTGGAGATGGTAAACGGAGCAACAGAATCATCGATTGCATCTTCTGCTCCATCCCACTCCGTGCCACAATAGCTGGCTTGCACTCCCTGTGGGGGCGGGCAGTGGGAGGCTGGAAGTGGCGCAACATGAAGCGCACGAGCTGTAAATTGACACATGGGAACTTGCCATCCTCCACCAGGAGACACTTTTCAGCTTAGTAGCGTCTTCTTTGATGCCTCACCTGTTGGAGCTTGGCAGCCGTATGTACAGAGACTGGGTTGAGCCATAGTGAGTATCAAGGGGGTTGCTGGCAGCCCCTACTGTTTGTGCTGGAATGTGCCATGGCTTGCTTTTGGGATGGGACACCATGACCTCAGGCAATGGGATGGATGGGTGCGACTCAATTCGCACAGACAAGGAGAGCAGTACTGGGAGATGTGGCGTGTGAGAAAGGGCACGAGTTACAACTCAGCTTAACCTGAAAACATGCTTTTGAACGTCCACAGAGGGAGACACAGGACGACCTCCTCGGTGAACCCACACCGCGGACAGGTAGGGGTTAATGATCTGTGTTATCTCTGATTGAGCTCACGACTTTAATCACTGTCCACTTTTGAGCGCAAACATATTTCTCGTTAACTTTTGCCTCACAGGGGGGAGGGAGGGAGGGGAGGCGTAGGACGAATGCTGTTTCTTTAAGAGAGAGGGAGGGAGAGTTAGGGAGAGAGAGAGAGAGAGAGAAAGGGAGGGACCTCTTTGCCCTCCAGAAACCAGGAAGGGAATTGAGTTGATCTGCTGCTGCTTGGTTAGCGCATACGGGGCTTTAAGCTGCACAACAGTGAGAGGGAGAGAGAGAGAGAGCTCCGGAGAGGAGGAGAGGAGAGGGCTGAGCTAACCCACAATAAGCAGCACCACGGCCATCGCAGGTGAGCTAAAGGCACCCTGCCACCCCCCCCCCCCCCCCCGCTGTCTGCCCTGGGCCTGTCGACCAGAGGGGAGCAGGGCAGAGGAGGAGAGGAGAGAGGGAGGAATGAGGGAGGGGGACAGAAGGGAGAGCAGGGTGGAGGGGTTGGCCGATGAGGAGAGGTGGGTCGCAGCAGTAGTCCCCAGTCAAGGTTCCTCTTTTTCTTTTTTTTTTTAAAAATCCTTCTAAAGTACTTCCTCTGCACTGCTCTTTACCTCTCAGGGATCTGGAGGTAAAGTTTATAGGATGTGTTCAAGGCATTAACTTTTCAGGCAGGTGGAAGCACTTAGAGGAGGAGGAGGAGTAGGAGGGGGATGGGGGGCTCTGAATGAGGAGCAGGGGAAACCAAAAATAATTCTTCTGGACATGGCACAAGACATGGCAGAAAAGTTTTTCGGGACAGCAGCAGTGTGAATGCTCAGTGCCGGGGGGGCGAGCTGAGAGGTGTGTGTAGGTCCTGGTGGCGTCAGTCTGTGTGGAGGAGCACTAACTCATAATTTAGGTCAGGAGTTGTAAGTGTGGTGAAATGTCACTCTGTCATGAGCTTGTGAATGAAATCCCCGGTGATGTTTGGTTACTGCTGGGACAGTCGAGGTTGGAGTGTTTTGTTTTTTTCCCTCATACGAAGCTTGGCCCAGTTTGATGGCTGCTCTGTACTTTAATACCTGGCAGCCTGCTAGCAACATACACTAGTGTATAATTCAGCCCTGAGTGCTTACGTTAGAGCAGGCTTGGAGATAGTGGGGGTGGTGAGGGCACGGAGCACTGGGACTCGTAGTCCACAGCAGGGGCTGCAAAGCCAGTGGTATGGGGTTGTGGAACTCTACATCCCAGAGTGCCTTGCCCTTGGCCATCCAGGAAAGGGAACAGCCGCCAGCCTATCCTGACGAGGGGGTGTGGTGAATGAGCAGCAGTCCGGCCAATGAGAGAAGGGGATGCGGAGCAGAGTTGTGGGCTGAAAATAGAGGGGAGGGGGGTGTGGTGGTGAGGGGTGGGGAGGGTGGGGGGGTGGTGGTAAGTGTCTGTTTGTGTGGGATCAGGCAAGGGCTTGCCTGTATGACTAGGGCCACTCGCAAGTTTCCTGTCTGGTAGAGCTGCAGCCCTGCCCAGAGACGGAGGCAGCAGAGCTGGGCGACAGGCAGGGGAGTGAGATAGGGCCCGGGACACATTTTCTGCCTATTTGGTAAGCACACCAAAGACATCTACATACACACACACACTAACACTGTATCTTTAGACTGTGGCTGAGAGGACAAGGAAGGCAAGCAAGGGAAATAAAGACCATAACATGCTGTGTGTGAAAGCGAGTGTGAGAGAGATGGGTCTTGATAAAGTTCAGAGTTCTTGACCCACTTGCAGTCAAGGCAGTGAACACGGCAAATAGGTCAGTGCTGAGTGTAAGGTGCTGCACAGACCGCTCAGGAGAATAGCAGTTGTCTCTAAGTTTTTTATCAGGCTCACTTTTTCACTGTGAGCGTGCAAGCTCATGATGCATCAGTGTTGTTTCCATCCTATTAATTTAATTTTGTGGACTGAAAAGATGAAGACAGTTGCATGGCGTGCATCGGTACTTAGGGTGTTAAAGCCATTCCACAGAGACGACTGCATCAAAGTGTTTCCTACAGAGCGACCACGCTGTGGCTGACAGTACAGGAGCACAGGTGGGGCGTTGGGTTGATTTGAGAAGCCTCAGTGAGTGACATGTCTTCCTGCCGAAGGGGAGAATATGTGACACATCTTGTGACAACTATTTCCCGGGGAGGGTAAGCTGCCTCAGTTAAGTTCATGCAATATTGAAATATAACTTAAGCTCTGGTTACTTTGTGCACTTTACGCAGGAGAACATGTGTGTTTGTCGCTTGACAGCAGCTTTTCCTCAGCTACTCACACCACGGTCAATCTCATGACATCTTTTTCTCCCAGTCCACTACCCCCACCCCCCCTTTCCTCACCAGCATCTTGTTAAGAGCAGATTCTAATCTCGCCTGTCATGTCCTGCCTGCTTGTGGCTCGTGGTTTTAAAGACTTCACAGCAACCCCAGCTGCCTTGCTCGATAACTAGATGCCTCATTTTTAGCTTTGCATACTGGCTGAACCCGTTCTTTTAAATGTGTGGGCAAGGAGAGGGTACAAGAAGCGCAAAGAACACGAAGACGCCCAAGTGCTGGGAAAGTGTTAGGAATGCATCTCAGAAGGCAGCAGCAGACAACACTGATGACATTTTATTTATTTATTTATTTATTAAATGTCACAGAAAATATGTTAGTTGCAGTTAATGTTGTCCTGATGCAGCCCTCCATGCTATTGACTAGGTACCACTATGGGAGAACAGTATGATTGGTTCAAGTGAATTCCAGCAAGAGGTTAAACTAGGACGCCATATGTGTTTGTGGATGTGAGTGTGTGCTTGTGTGCGAGCAATGTGTGTGCATCTGTGTTACCAACAATAGACTCCAGGGGAATTGCAGGGGACTTCAGTGGCTGTGGGCAGGTCCAAGACACCACCCATCAATTTGGCGGTGAGGCTGAATACAGTTTGATATTCCTGTATGTTTGTGCCTGCACCACTATGGCCTGAAACTAGCAGGTTCAGACAGACTGTGAAGACAGGTTGCGTGATGTCGCCGTGGCAGTTTGAGGTTTTATTTTAGAGTGAAACGCTGGCTGCATACAATATACTACATGTAGCAGTCATTCGGTTTTTTCATAGTAGTTTTGATGTGGTGAAATGATGTATTGTTGGCCATATGGTAGGACACAGAGCTGAGTTTATCTGTACTTCACACCATCATCTCTCTACTGCCGTGTTTCTGTGCAAATGTGTTTGTCACATTTTATCCACAGTTTAAATACTTTGATCGGACTCTCCCTCAGTAAATGCAGCTTCACTTCCCTGTAATGTTTGGTTCCCCTGGTCAGCTGCTCAGTATACCACAGCTTCCAGCCTGACTAGACAGACAGACCCCTCTCTGTTGTTTTACTGTTGTTGTGCTGAAGTCTAGGGGGGAGTAAAGGGGCTTCTTCTGTTCTCTTCTGGGACATTTATTATGGAGAGGCCAACACAACCTGATCAAATTAGAGTGGGATAGTAAGAGGCTGGGATGTTTTTCAGGTTGGGGGTGAAACTAGACTTTTTCAGTTGGATGAAGTCTTTAGGGGAGGGTTTTTATATCTAAATATTCTGTGAAAACATCAATTAGTTGAAGGGGTGGGCTTTTGTCAACAGAATTATTATTAGATCGATAATAAGGGGGTGTATTACAAAAACCAGAAGCTTTGTCAATTTAGCAGAAAGGCTAACTGATCAGGAGGCAGATATGTGACCAACAAGACACTGTCTGCATGTTGATGTAGTGAATTGGTTCGGGATGAAACAGAAGAAAAGATGGGTGGGTTGCAATAATGGATGGCGAGACACAGCAGGGCGGGTGGGTCCGTGCTGCTTTGCCTCCTCAGCAGTGGAAAGGGGAAGTGGGTGGTGTGGTGTGGGGGGTTCTGTGCAGAGTCTGAGACAGAGATGGAGCAATGATGAGATGAGAGCGACAGATGAGAGAAAGAGAGGGAGAGAGAAAGAGAGGGTCAGACAGTAGGGACAGAGAGAGCGAGCAAGCAGAGAGCTGGTCATCTGATAACAGAGCGGGTTCTGTTACACGCTCGCCACAGACTCGCAGGAAGTCCTCCTTCCCTGCCGGGCCGCGCATGCACAGAGCGCCGCGGCCTGGGCACGTCGGGCCTGCGGACCGACCCACTGGCCAGCCGGGGTTCTGCTGGACACCACTGCACTGGGGTTGTAGCGCTGCCTCTGAAGCCATGTGATAGGTTTGGGTCCACTTCCTGGTTGGCAGCATGGCCGTGTCAGAGCAAGTCACAAGAGCTAAAAGTAACTCAGACGATGGATGTGGTTGTATTGCACTGGAACTACTGTACCAAAACATCTGTCAGAGTGAAACTCATGACTTGGAATTATCCACCGAAAGACAAAAGTATAGAGTGATATAAATTATATATGAGTTAACTGTTATAGGCTATACTTAAAATTATGAAGCTAATGAAGTAATTCACTTGATAATGTCCCTGCACTGTTGTGTCTCTGCATGCAGTGACCGCGAAAACAGAAACACCTGTACCATGCAAACCATGAGGTATTCTAGTCTATTTTTAAATTATCAGTTTTAGTTTTTTGTGTTTTTTGTTGCCTGCATGTTGTCTCAAACCCGGCTTCAAGTTTCTTTGCTGTATCTTTTTGTGACGTGAAATTAAACTCCTTCATATTGCTGTAACTGGAATTGAGCTCATAGAGTGTATACCTCCACCAACAGTCCGCTCAAACAACAAAGACAAAAACACAACTTCCTTGGTGGAGGTAATTGGGAGTTTGTTTTGGGTTCATTTTTTTTTTACAGAGAAACAAATAATCAAAACAAACTATAGATTTAAAAATGACCGTATAATTTAATTACTATCCTTCTGCTGTTGTACAATGTAAAAACCGCCCGATTTGCAATAGTAGTAATTGTCAGCTGTCATGTTGGATTGAATTACAATGTTGTTTCTTGTTTTTCTGTCCACTGTTTTTATCTACTATAGCCTGTGGGTATACAGTGTGTCTGACTGATACCAACAAGTAAAAACAAAAAAAACACAGGCACATGAAGAGTTGGGGAATAGAAATAGATACAGATTTCACTTTCCAGTTCCTTTGCTATCTGGCACCTTACACGTCAGACCTTTATAAGGACATCATAAAACCCCCTGCCACCTTCCTCACAATAAACTTTGCCCAACTAATGGGCGGTCCCCTCTCACTGAAGCAGGTTACACCAGGTAACTGAATGAGATCTCTTGAGTTTATCATTGACATCTGATCCGGATTCCTAGGCTACCATGCACTCAGGAGTTATGAGTGAGCTTGTGAGTTTAACGCCCTGCCTCGCCCACTACCTTTTCACTGGCTTTGTGTCTGTGCTTTGGCAGGACTTCCTGGTTAGTTTCTAGTGAAAAGCTGCCAGGCCTAGACCAGCCCTCCAAACTTCAGTTTTATCAGTCACGTGCCCTCTTCCTGCTTCACTCCCAATACGACCAATCAGGTTTCCTTTTCACAACTGGCAGCAGTGAGTCACTTGGCCATGGCACTTGTTCCAAATCCACTTTTCCAAGGAACTGCTACCCCCTCCCCATTTTTTTTTTATCTTGCAATATCCTCTTGGGTGCCACTTTGAATGTTCTTAAGTGATTTGCTTGTAGCAGGAATAAAGGTATGGACTGGCTTGTCGTCATAGAGGCCAGTTGAGATAGTCAGTAAAACAAGGCCATGATAGGAAAAAGAGAAATGATTAAAAAAAAGAGGCAGGGAAGTGCAGACAAGAGCAAAGAGCCAACCAAATCCTTCAACCTGCCGTCTCATATAAATACTTTACAGTTGTTTATAGTCCTGGCCTTACTTTAATAGTAACAGTTGTGGTTGAAATATATGAAGTAGTGTGTATAATTAGAAGTAACGTACAATAGAATTGAACTCTTGTAAAAGCAATAAGATAATAACCTGCTCTGTATTTCAGTGCTAAAAGGTGGCTCATCTGTGCTCTATTTACATTTATTGTTCAAGGGATCTGTTATTCTGTTGTGTGTGTTCTATTTCTCCTTTTAAAGTTGGATTACTCAGTAGCTTTGAATTGTATTTGAATTGCAGATTTTATGATTCAATGACTCTTTGCAAAAGACTAGTAACTGAAAGTTTGGAATAAAAAGGAGAACGAAGGGGATGATTTGTCTTCAAATTCAGTCGAGTTGAACCGAAAAGCACAGTGCAGTATCCACTGGAATTACTGATTTTAATAATTTCTCCATTTTCTGGACTTGATGCTTTCCTTGAGTTTTGTGAAACCTGAAATTGTTGCCACAGCTTTTAAAAAGTAAAAGTAAACATTCATTTTCTCATCTATCTAAGAAACATCTGAGGTTGCACAGGGTTAACAGTTTGTTCCTTTGTATTTAGGAATGACTGGTATGTGTCAGCCAAAGACAGCTACTTTGAGAGTGGAAATTCTGCAGGCTTTCCGTAGATGATACACATTGGGCAAAATAAAACTGCTTTTACTAGTTGCAACCACTGCCTGGTGTCAACGTGTTTGTCTGTGAATGACAGGCAAACTGGGTGTGACCAACTTGGCATAGATATTAAGAACACATGCACCACAGCACAGTCAACTGAAAAAACAGCGGAAAGGCAGACGGTCGTTGGTTGTTTCGTCCCTGAAACGTAATTTTGATATCTATCCTTGCTGATTGTCGATATAGTGGAAGCGCTAGAGGGACGTTACGGAAGATATGGAGGTGATCGGGGCGAGGATGGGATGGGTGGATCCTGCGTTAGAGCGGCTGTTTGACTTGCAAAGCAGGCGTGGGTGCTCCAGGACCGGTCATTGAGAGAAGGCCCTTCCCTGGAAGTGGAGCGCGTGCAGGGGAACAGACAGTTACTGCGCTGCCTTGTGCCGGGCTGCGGGCCTTGTCACCCATAGGCATGAATTAGTGATAAGGAATGTTTCAAGCCATGAGGAGGTGTCAGGATCAGGTTGGTGGCACTGTTTCCTCTTTCTTAGTGCTCTTTGTGGGTTATTTGGGGACAGGTGACTCCTGCATACAGAGCAGTCCCTCCATGCTTTGTTGGCACTGAATCAAGTGTGTGTGTGTGTGTGTGTGTGTGTGTGTGTGTGTGTGTGTGTGTGTGTGTGTGTGTGTGTGTGTGTGTGTGTGTGTGTGTGTGTGTGTGTGTGTGTGTGTGTGTGTGTGTGTGTGTGTGTGTGTGTGTGTGTGTGTGTGTGTGTGTTTTATCTCCTCTCTGCTCAGCGTCTTTACCTCACAAAGCCGTGACCCAGGGTCATCTGTGTATGTCCTAGGGATAACGCAATACACAAGCTTGCAACAATGCCCGGTCTGGTGCTGTGTGTGTGTGTGTGTGTGTGTGTGTGTGGAGAGGAGGTTGGCTCGGGTCTGGATGGGCTCAGAGATCTGTTTCCACCTGTGAAGGACGTGACCGACAGCCGTGCAGTTGCCCTTTCTCTCGCTCTTTCTGCCATCTCCAATGCACTCAGTTCTCTCCCCCCCCCTGTGTCGCACCTCTTTGTCTTTGCCCTCCCCTCTCTCAGCATATTCAGATGAGGAGCTGGATAATAAAATTAGCTCATGCCATGTCTGACTCTCCTTTTTCATCTGAGCTCTATGAAAGACATTGGGAGTGTTTGCAGTGACTTAGTGGTCAGCTTCCCATCGAAATAGAATTTAATTCAGGGAGATGTACAGTTAGAAGCAAGACTTTTTTTTTTTTTTTTTTACCCTTAGTCAAACAAAAAAGTAGTTTTTAGATATTACCTGCTTTATTTGAATGTTCAAACTTTTAGTTGAATGATCCTGTTGCCATTTTGAAGCTTTGCCTAAATTAAGAATAATTATGGATCCATTTAGGTGATCATGGGCTGCCTCTCAGAGGTCTTTACCCGTCACAAATGTTGCCAGATCTCAAGGTGTGGAGACTTATAGGCGTTGCTTTGAACAAGGGAGAACATAACATAACAGTGGAGAGAAAAGGAGAGGTGAACGCAGGTGAGCCGGTGTGGAAGAAGACAGGCAGCCAGGTTGAGCAGGTTAGATTGCCTGGTGTAGTGCACAAACATACCAGGAGGGCTGGTCTGAAGGAATGTCATTTGTATGACCCGCTCATGTAGGGCAGCAAACTGAACGCATCCTCAATCACCACCATGCCTAACTCCACCCTTAACCTCACCCCCCGCTGGGCATTCCTGGCAGATGGAGAAGGGGAGGGGAGGGGGGGGGGGATGGCCTATATGTGTTGAGTTTGCGTGTATGTGAACTTCGCGCATTCTTGATGTCTCTGTGATGCCACGGTATTTGCCTGTGTGTGAGTGTGTTAATAGAGAAATCGAGGATGGCCAAACTCCCCCCCGACTGCGCAGGCTTCAGTCGATGATTTTAATCTCCCCCCCACACGTGAGGCAGGGGACAGCCTTTCCTGAAACTTGGCACACAGTACAGGGTGGGGTAACCAGCTCAGACCGGATTGACAACCTCCCTTTTTAATACTGTTCCCTCGCAGCTTGTTGCGTGTCCTCTTCCTCCTCCCATGGAGTTTTTCCACAGGGTCTGCTCTGGCAGCCCCCCTCCCTCGCTCGCTCCCTCCCCCCTTTTCCTCCACCTCCCTCTCGTCCCTCCCTGCCTCTCCACTAACAGAGTGCACAAGCTGCACAGCCCAGCTCCCAGCATGCACTCTGATCCCCACTGCCCTCTGCCTATCTGTCCTCCACGACCTCTCACTTGCTTCCTTGCACGGGTGCATGCACACACACCTATAGAAGTAGGCATGTAAGGAAACATGCACCCAGCCACCTGCACATACACACATAAACATCACCATCTTCATTAAGTAATTCACACGCTCTACTGCAGCCGGTAGCAAGCCTGGCCATATTCCACACTTTCTTCCTTGCCATTAGAAACTAAATGATTGCACACTTTCGATGTTGTACAGCCTGTTTTGCCAGTAGATTTGCTTTAAATCAATTGTAAGCAGATTGATACTCACTCGGCTTTTGGGTCCAGCAAAAGGGAGTGAAATGTTTATATTGTCGGTTTGGGATGGTTTAATATTTTGGCTCGTTACGTGAGCTACTGCTTTCAAAACAGATTTATCCATCATTCAACATATGCGGTAAATGTCAAGCATTCATTGTGTTGACTTAATTATATATTTTTTGTGTGTATAAAAACACATCACAGTGAGTAATGTTGATATTGGTGGCATAGATATAAAAACACATTATCACAGAAGCTACGATATTGCTAAGATATTAATGTATAAAGTATCATCTCGGGTTTAATGCAGAGACTGTACAAGTCAGTGCAGTTTACTTTAGGACTTGTAAACACACAAATGTGAATTGTAATTGAATTGTGTCACCATTGTAAGCACATTAACGCTCTGTACGTAAATAGAACAGAACCCCCTTAATGTCATTAGGAACACCTGTGTTTACCTCCTATTTCCTGTCACAATGGCTGCTGTGTGAGAGGTCTATAGTGTTTATGTTAACGTATTCATGCCGTCTCCAGTGTGGTTGCAGACTGACAGATGTCACATAGTCTATAAACATGCTAATTGCCAAACCCGTGCTAATTGCTACATAACCTTATATGACCCAACTTTGTCGTAGAGTGTACTTATGTTTACATTGCAGACTCCCTGTATGCTGTGAACTGTGAGGAACTAAGCTCTTCTTATTCTTACATTTTTAATTTTCAAGAATTGGAGAAGATTTGTTTTCGTCTGATGACGTTGCCTTCAGGGGGAAACGGACAATATTTTGGGGCTTCTGTTGTGGACAGTGGATATCCGGGCCAAGACTCTGTCTTCTGTTTGCTGTACAATGTTTCCAGTCCAACAAGTCGAACATTTCTCCACACAAGACACAAACAGCCATACTTTTTCTCTGAGTTTGAGGTCCAGATGACATGTTGGCTAATCTTTTTTCACTCCTATCTGCAAATGAATGCATTTTGGTGTAGATTTGTCACTTTGGGGAATAAATGAATCAATGTTCCTCTGTCTCTCTGCTGCAGACATTTTGACATGTGACAGTTGGAAAAGCACTGGGGTAAATAATGACGTTAATAACTGTCACTTTTGAATAGAGCATTGTTAATGTCATCCTGAGCACCTGTCAAAATGTCTGCTTTGAAAAGACCCATATCCACTAGTGGTGGGGGAAAAAATCGATTCTGTTCAGTATCACGGTATTTTGCGCCCGCGATACTATCGATACTGTAGCACAAAGTATTGCAATTTTTTAATTTTTTTTTTACAATTATATATGTAACAGCCCCTGGCTGGCAAAGCATGACGAGGAGAGTTTGAGAGTTTAAAAGATACCTAGTGTGTATGCGGAAAGGATGTTCTCCACTGCGGGAGATATAGTAGCAGCCCAGAGGAGCACTTTAACATATGAGCATGTTGACCAACTCCTTTTTCTGAACAAAAATGCCAATATTCCCAAATGAATTTAACATTTTGTGTCATGACCTTGCAGCCAACTGGACTGGACTCTAGTAGTACACATTTGTTTATTTTTCTCAATTTGATTGAAGCTCTAGGTTACTCTTATTTATATGATTATTCTCAGGTTTATGTTACTCTATTATGTCTGCTTTATGTTACTGTATTGTATTTAAATAATTGTAAGTTATGTGCTGGAAGCTCAGCATTCATGTGAGAGGTCTCCTATTCAGAAAATAATTACAAAGGTCCTGTGTCCTGAAGGTTCAAGGACAAAGTTTTTGCACTACCCTTTCTTAGTTTTTGCACTTAAGTTAATGTGTAGAAGTAATGCCTTTGAATAATATGGGGGACATGAATCGCAATATATCGCAGAATCTAATCGCAATACTTGCAGTATCGCAATATATCGCAGAATCGCAATACAATTGAATCGTAGCCCAAATATTGCAATACTATTGAATCGTCACATTTTTGCCAATTCCCACCCATAGTATCCACATAATGTCATGATGTGATTCTAAAACAGTTTTCCTTTCTCTTTCTCTGGCATCCAATCCCTCTATCCAAACTCTTTCCCACCTCAGACAGGCAGACGCACAGACGGCAGGACGGATACACGGGTGGGGGCTGTGCTAGGCGGCTCGGCGGCAGGCTGGTGGAAGATGTCGTCAGGAGCTGGTGGGAGGGGCGGAAGGCAGCTCAGGGGGACAGCAAGCGCCGGGGGCGGAGGAGGGCGAGGAGGGCCGGGGGAGGCGGAGGAAGGCCCCGTGGGGATCCCTTTCCCCGAGCACAGCGCCGACATCCTGGGCAGCCTGAACAAGCAGCGGCTCACCGGCCTGCTGTGCGACGTGCTCCTGGTCACTCAGGATCAGGAGTTCCCTGCACACCGCTCCGTCCTGGCCTCCTGCAGCCCGTACTTCCACAAGCTCTTCACTTCAGGCGCCGCTGCCGACCAACAAAACATCTACAACATCGACTTTGTGCCAGCGGAGGCTCTGGGAGCGTTGCTGGACTTTGCCTACACAGCCACATTGACAGTCAGCCACAGCAGCGTGGCGGACATCCTTGCCGCTGCTCGCCTCCTGGAGATCTCACCTGTCCAGGACGTCTGCACTCACCTGCTGGACACCAAAGTGCTCTCCCCGCCGGTACAAGATCACTATTGAACTAGAAGTGACATGTGGTGAATTTGAAGTCAAATTTTGAAAGGACAGTTTAACTGCTCTGCCTTTTGTGGGTTGGTGACTCAAAAAGCAAGTGTTGAATATAAAAACACAGACCATATAGGAAACCAGCACAATTCATATATTGTAGACCTGTAATAATCTATTCAAAATTGTTTTCATGATTTAGCCACTTATAGAATGGGTTATCTGGTCATCAATAAATCCCCTCATTACTCATCATAGTCAGCGAAGTCAAACTTGCATCACAGCCTTTGTCAGTCTCCCTCACTATGCCAAACACACGCCCACAGACCTGTGGTTAGTACAACACTTACTCATTCTGAGCTAATAGTTTGTGTGGAAGGACAGCATGTGCTTTCACAGACTAGAGACACAGCATACAGCAGCTCCACTTGTACATGATCAAGTATAGCTGCGGTATGTTGTGTCTGAATACTTACTGCTTTACGTAATCCAAACTTGTAACATTGCAGTTTGTGGACACATATTTCCAATTTTCGAATGTAACATTTAGCACAAGTTTACTTTGATTAAAAAAGCCCAAAACACTTTGTAAAAGTTGTTAAATTGCTTAGCCAATTAGCTTTTATTTTCTGACTGCAAATGCATGTACCCACAAGCATACTTAGCCTGTGCATGTACATGCGATCTTTTCATGCTGACAGTCATTACATTTGTAAATATAGGTATTTCCTGTTTTGTGTTTTACTTTTTACTTGTGCTTTGCTATTGTACTTTTATCTCTTTTCCTTGCACACAATTATATGAACTTACATTTTTCTCTCGCTCACTTTCTTTGTTTCCCATCGTCTCTCACTAGGCGGGCAATGAGCAACGAGATGAGGATGAAAATAAGGAGGGAAAGGGCAGAGGGGGCAAGGAGCAGGGGAACCGGGTTCAGGCCCGGGAGTACCTGGAGTACTTCCAGAGAGGGGCGCACTGGAGCAGCAGCTGCAGCACGCCGGAGCTCAGGGACCTGCCTACACACCTGCACTTTAACCACGGCAATGGCCCTAGCAACGGGGCTCCTGGTGGCCCTGGTGAGTACTTCTCCCCCCTGGCACTCGCATTGGCCCAGGCCCCAACGCAGGAGCTAGAAGAAGAGGATGACGATGACGAGGAAGATGAGGACGGGGAGGCAGTGCAGGGGAATGGAGCGAGCCTGGGGTCGGCTTACTACCCACCATCCCAGAATGGGCACCTCTACCTCCCACCTGACTCGAGGCTGGGGCAGGAGACCGAAGTGGAGGACAGTGGTAGGGAGGAAATGGCGAGGGAGAGAGGTTCAGCCAGCGCCCTCCTGCAGCAGATGATGGACTCCATCGAGAGGCAAAAGGAGCGCGCAACAACTGGGGAGGACCTGGGAGATGGGGACGACCCAGACATGGAATTTTACTTGAATTATTTTAACAGCACACAGCATGAGGATCCATCTTCTGCTGCTGTGACACATGGTGTGCCGCCACCCTGGTTATCACGGGGCAGTACTGGCCAAGACAGAGGAGGAGGAGGAGAGAGGGTTGTTGGAGAGAGAGGCAGCGGGGGTGGAGGAGGTGGAGGAGAGAGGAAGATGCGCTCTAAGGCCTTCCAGAAGTGCCCCATATGCTCCAAGGTCATTCAAGGAGCAGGCAAGCTACCCCGCCATATCCGAACGCACACGGGAGAGAAACCCTATGAATGCGCCATCTGCAAAGTGCGCTTTACCAGGTAAGCCTAATTAAGGAAGTGACTTCCCGATGTCACATGTACTAATAGTCTTGGACTTGGCACCAGAGACAAACTGCCCAGCAGTGGGGAAACACCACAAAGCCAAGAGGAGGAGTATTAGCATTAACCAACTTAGCTTCGTATTAAGGAGGCAATGCAGTTTGTAAATCTAAATATTTACCATGACCGTGGACTGACATGAGTCCTACCCAGGTGTTATTACAATGTCACATTGTGGCTAAATGCTCATCCGAATGGCGAGCAGCATATCCCAGCTCTGAGAGGGGGGTCAGGTGGTTATAAAGGTCTGTTTTATGATGACAGCCTTCATAGCAAAGTCCTGGAATTTCAGCACAGGGGTCCTATAAAAGAAGGCTGTGCCATGGTAGTTATCTAGTGGATGGTTGCTATAAAGTGCCGTGCTCTGATACAGAGGGGGATCACAAGCCCTTAGTGGTGCTACGGTTATGTGCACCAATGCAGTAATTTGAACTTTTGATCTCTGGTTATGTTGATTATTGCCCATGGCAGAGTAGTTACACCACCCCCTCCTCTCTCTCTCTCTCTCTATCGCTCTCTCTCTCACTCTCTTTCACTCCTTTACCTCTCTAATGAAAGCTGCCATGTGCCGCTCAGATAAATGTGGCCAGTCTAAGGAACTGGACTTCCACTTGGTTTCCCCGTATTCAGTACACGTGTCTTTTCCTTGAAATCATTCTTGTAATGAAATAATCAGAAGACTCGTGTTGGAAATAAATGCAGTGGGCTAGTAATACCCAGAACCTCAGCTGGCATGACGGGTAGGGAAGACCAGTCTGAATTTGCCTTCAAGCTAAATTCGACCGGCAGTGGGAAGGGGGTATTGTAATCTTAATCCTGTTTGATCAGGGTTAAGAGTGTGCCTCGCATGGTAATAAATCACTCCTGTCCTTTAAATAATTCACCTCTGTCAGTGTGCCACTTTGTTCCAAGGCTCCAGCCTGTGTGTGTGTGTTTCTCTTCACCCATATACAAATTTCTTTGTTAATTTCTATATTTGGGACATGGTTTGTTTGGACCTTAAAGGGTGCAGTGGGTTTAGTTGTTTGCTTGCTTGTATGACAGCTAATCCAATTACATGGACAGTGTATTTGTGGGTCTTTGTATGTTCAAACGGAGTTGTTGTATCCACGCTTATTTATTTGGAAGCCCTCTGCCCTGGATGCAGAAGGGTTAGACAATTTAAGAGCTCGGGAGCTAGAGAGATAGTAAGGGCTAAAGGGGGGAGGGAGGGACAAGAGTCAGATAAAGACCAAGGCAGCCTGATAAAGTTTAGTGGACATTCTATCAGGGCAAAGTAAAAATTGTTTCAGGAAGTAATGAGATGACTGACGTTAGATTAAGAGCAGCCAAGTCATTGTTTGCTCTTTGTGGAATTGTTGTAGAACTCATACATTTTTAGAAGGTAATTATTTCATATCAGCAATTTGATTTGAGTGACACAAAATTCTTATTCAAAACTCAATGGCTTGTGGCAGTACAACTAAAAAGTTACTTCATTCAAGTGGCAGCAGGAAGCCTTTGGACCCCACTTTATATATTTCAGTGCTTTGTCAAGCTACGTTCAGCTGTAGAGGACAGTCAAGTGTTCATTGTCTATTATAGTTTCAAATCGTATCACTGTTGCAAAGTTGACGACTGCTGTCTACACTACTCACTGAAGCAGAGAAGTTTGGAAACATGGCTTGTGACCTTTTACTTTGAAATATCCAGGGAGCATTGTGGTAAATACATGCAAAAAACTGAGATGTTTGGAAATTACTTGCTATGCAAAGTATAAAACACTTACTGTCAGAAACAGTTCCAACTCATCGATAAAGGAAAAAAAACCTGCTTTTACTTTGCATTGTTGCTATTTCTTGTTTAATATTATTTCTTGTAACTAAGTAACAAACTGTAGAGTAGACAACCTGCTTCCTGGTATCACCAGCAACAATTGCTCAGTGTATGTGAATGGTCTGTTGGTATGGACAGAGATTATTTCTAATATGAAGCTAAACCGCTCATCAGGATGGAGACTTTCAAAAATATTTATATAATGTATTGGTCAGGCTTCCCCTTGCAGAAATCTATTGGATCACAAAAACCTATTAAGAAAATAAAACCACCCACAATATATTAAGATGACTGCAGGTACATGTAAGAATTAATAATCTATATTGAGTGATCTATATGTATTTTTTTAGGTGATATGACTTGAAGTCTGGTTAATTACTGACACTGAAATGAAAACTTGAAGCCAGCTTTGTGTTCTAAATGATTTTAATTTGTTGTGAGCCAATCCTCTAGTTTATTAAAAAGTTTAAAACTCTTGTGTTCTGATCCAGATTCTGATTTTGTTTATTTGTCTCCCTCTCAGGCAGGACAAGCTCAAGGTTCATATGAGGAAGCATACAGGAGAGAAGCCTTACCTGTGTACGCAATGTGGAGCCGCCTTTGCTCACAACTACGACCTGAAGAACCACATGCGTGTACACACAGGCCTGCGCCCCTATCAGTGCTCAAGCTGCTTTAAGACTTTTGTGCGCTCCGATCACCTGCACCGCCACCTCAAGAAGGACGGCTGCAACGGCATCCCCTCTCGTCGAGGTCGAAAGCCCCGGATGAGGGAGCCAGGGCACCTTGAGTCCCCGTTGGGTCTGCTGAGCCCCGGCTCCGACACAGGGCCTGCGCCTCGTACCATCAGGGGACGGCGGCGTTCAGAGGCAACCTCGGCGGCGGAGATGGAGGGGGTAGCTGGAGCTCATGCACACAGTCCTCAGCTGCAGGAGCTGGCTGGGGAGGCTGGGCCCTGAGACTGCAGGGGCATCAAGGACACTGCTGGATACCATAGTCACTCTGCACTGCCTGTGAGACAGGCCAGTGAACAGAGGAGAAAAAAGACGCAAAGACAGACTTAAAAAAAAACAATTTAACAACTAACTATTCCTCTATAAACCAAATCAGGGTGTCACAAAAATCTAATCTTTATATTTCTTTCTCCTTTTACTTTAGAAAAGAGTAGACTTGCAAGCACTTGAGTCCGTGTATCTGTTAAAGAGCAAAGAACGCTTCACATCATACACCCATGACGTCCACTTTCTGGGCCATTTCCTTCTTTATAATATAAGGGGTTTTATACATTGGCATATGGGCTTAGGCAAATGTATAATAGATACGAAGAAACTCTGAACAACTATGCAGTTGATTTAGATTTTTATTGGTTTTGTCCTCACAGCCTTCAAGCTCTAAGCAAGGTGTCTGTCAAGCACCTTCTGGCTGCTGTACGGGTGAAGCGAGGACAAATCCTCCCGGTGAAAACAACTCTTTTTCTATTCTTTTGCAGGTCTGAAATGTACAGTTACCATAGAAACAACATTGCCACAATATGGCATATGCAAGGAAAACTCACCACAGGTTTGATGCAACAGTTTTCTCTCTCTAAATGTTCCAGAAAGACTCAGACGAGGGTTTGATTGAAGTGTTACTTACTCTATAAAATGCATTTTAAGAATCTAAGGTTTGTCTTATTGAAAAACAAATTGACCTTGAGTCGAATCCATGTTAATGGGGACTCGTCAATTGCAGGACTAGGGAAAATGAGGGGTGGAGGGATTGTGTTTTAAAAGCACTACCATCGTCAATGTGTCTGTTGGCTTGACTACATGGCCTCTTGTTCCTCACAATTCTGCAATTTCAGCATTTCTGTTTTCCCTTTTTGATTTTGTCTTAATTTTTTTTTTGGTCGTTCCTTTTTGTTGACTGCTTCGGGTACTTGACACTTTATAATTGTATACATGTATATACAGCAGGTGGTAAATATGACATTGGTCCTTTCTTAATGCTGAGGTGTACTTACCAATCGGGTTTTTTTCCTCTTAGGCTTGATGTCATATTTCTCAAAGAGTGAAGCTTGCGGGTGAACGGAAAAAAAAACTGTATGAATGTTTGATGAAACAAAAAAAACATAAGTCACCCATTTGTCCTAATCACTTGACATGTATAGTTCCTGCCCAAAGGATGAGGAGGTCGATCGAATGAATGTGCTTAACTGCAGTTTTTCGGAATCTGTCCTTGTGTGACAAGGCGCGGGTAGCATTTAACCAACCGCAGGTTAAAAGAAATGGCAGGGAGCCCAAGTGAGAGAGTGACAAAGAATACAAAGAAGAAGAGATAGATGAGCACCTTTTTTTTCTATGTTTGCACAGCTTTACTAAAGATATCCAACCGAGCGAGCGAGAGAGAGAGGGGTATATTTAAAGGAAGTGGGCTGGTGTCGGGGAAGGAGCGAGAGCAGGTTTATGTATCATGCTTATTCCAATTCTTTTGCCCTAGGGACCACACAACCGTGAGGCAACCTGTATGATGAAGAGAGCAATAAATACCTGTCCAAGTTGGGAGGCCAAATAGGAGCGCAGCTGCAGCTGGTTGATGGGGGGAGGGGAACAAGGGAAGGGGAGGGGGATCTCACAATGTCTGTTGCATTCCAAAAAATAATCTCCCCCAGCTCAGCCACGTTTCCAGGCAGGAGGGGATCAAATCAGGCCTTTTCTCTCCCTCGCGCTCCCTCTGTAGTCCTCTAATGCCCCGAACCAGCCTGGAGGGGATATTATTATATTAGAGTCTGGTGTTGCTGTGGGTAGGACGCCTGGTACTGGCAGTTTAGTGTGCGAGTGTGTTTACATGTTCTGGTGTGTGTGTGCATGTGTGTGTGTGGCAGCCAGGGTCCCTCTGGCCACATCATCACTGTGTGAGTCAGCCACAGCCTGTTCAAACATGCACCCTGAGCTGCCAGCCCCAATGCACTTTCTCTGCCTCGCGCACACACACACACACACACACACACACACACACACACACACACACACACACACACACACACACACACACACACACACACACACACACACACACACACACACACACACACACACACACACACACACACACACACACACACACACACACACACACACACACACACACACACACACACACACACACTTGCTGAGTGCAGGTATCCTGTAGAGAAGGAGAAAACACCAGAGCCGACATATCAGTTCGATATTGTCAGTGACTCCCTACATCTGGATTTGTCCATTTGTAAATCTCTAGCTGTGTTTTCGTTCTCCAAACACAACATTATTTCCAAAGCCAGCACACTGAGCCTTTGAATATAGAGGAGATCACGCATGTGGGTTTGGAGCCTCCCCCTATAACTTAAATAGTCGTGCTGTAGTTTAACTACTAGTCCCCTTTTGCACCTTAATTGGAAAGAGGCAGGTCATGAATGCACTTTGTTCCTGAGGAGGGCACTTTTGTCAACAAAACGGGTACTTCAGAAACAAACCAGTTGCAAATGAGATATGTCCTTTCTTCTGCCCATGGGGTTGAAGTCAAGCTCCTTTGCTGGTTCTTTTCAGTTTTTGATGACAAGCTGCCAAGAAAATGAAAACAAAATTAAACCTTAATTATGCTAAATCAGATCTCAGAAAGAGAAGCCAGACCTGTTTCTGTAGCTACAAACATGTCGAGAGTTGTGACTTTACAAATGACTAAATTAATCCATGTGACTGATTGCACTTGAAGTTAGTTGTCAAAAAGAAATCTAGTGAGTGTTTTTTATGTCTTAATGTTAAGAAAGGGGGATGGAAGGATGAGGGAGAAGAAAAAGAAAGTGTACGCTGTGTGTGTGCGTGTGTGTCTGTGCGTGTGCGTGTGCACAAGCATGCAATGCTGGCTGGCAGGCTGGAGGGTCTCAGGACAAGCTTGGATAAACAAACTTTGTGTCTACCCCATCTGTTCACCAGCTCCTCTCATAACTACACATGTTCTCCGAGGAACCACAGTGATAATAGGTCCACGGTACCACACAAGCAAAAAAAAAAAACATATTGTAAAACAACTCATTGGTCAGTGTTGCTTGTTGACTTCACAGCTCCCTCGGTGCACATTTGCACAACTCTTCGTTTACTCGTGTTGGTCATTGTCAGAGGTTGGCGAGGTCTTCGCAGTTTGAGTTTCTATTTTTGCTTCTCTGTTATGACAAAGACAGGGTTTATTATTGCACAGTTTGGCTCCTACAGGCAGACCAATGCAACCTGGGTAAATCGACCTGCTTTGTGATCTTCATGTATAGTGGTACTCGCCATGCACTCCTTAAAACCATTTGATGTGGCAGATTTTTTTGTACCTGTTGAGACCTGTGAGCCATCTTAAACACATGTTCTGTTGGACCTTCATATTTGCCCCAAATGTCTTACGTTGTTTGTTGATTAACCAAAGCTTTTTGCCCTCGATCTTAGTCTCTACAGACTAGAAATATTGAAAGTATGTCTATAATTTATTCAGACTGGGCCTCCCCTGACTAAGCCACACACAGATGCCCTCTTCTTGGATGCATTTGCAGAAATGTGTGTGGAATCATGCAGACATTTACTTGAGTTCACTTTCCCTCGCTCTTTGTATGTGGACGATAGAATCAGAGGCTTAAGGATGTATAGTTTTTTTCTGTCTACACTTGTTTTTTTTCTTAAAGTAACGTGTTGTGCTACAGCAGTTTTTTTCTAACAATTTTACATGGCTGTGCATGTAACTGCGTAGGCGTATGTGTTTGAGTGTGTGAGTGTGTGTATGGGGGGTGGGAAGAGGTTTTTTGTTGCTGTGCCAGGAGGGTGGGGAAAATGGGTGCATGGGTGGGGTTATGGATATAAAGCCTGATAGCACTGGAAATGGTGCTTAAGCTGAGAGAGCAAAAGTTTGCACTAATGTTAAATGTCCTTGTCCTGCTTATGGGAGAAGGGCAGGAGACCTCAGAGAGGCCTGCGAGTTTCCATGAGCACAGAGCTGCGTGGTGAACTCACTCACTGGTCTCGTAAAAAAGTCCATCCAACCCCCTCCGTAGAAATAATCATGTACAGTATATTAAAGAAGTACACAGACGTCCAACAACTACAAATACCAAAGGAAAACATGGCTTGCATTCAAGTCATTGTACGTTTTAAAGCTACCAATCTAATGTTGGATTAAAAGAGTTTTATTGTTGAATCTGAAGTCTCCTGAAAAGAGATTCTGATGGAAACTAGAAATGGTGGGAAGACCGGAAATCATATTTGCTCTTTGTATTTAAATATATTCAAAAAAAACAAAACATTTAGGCACTTAAACAGTAGCAAAGCCTCTGGAAAACATTGAAAACCTTTGAGTTGCTCCTGATCTGATGGCTGAGATGTAGCGTGTGGCGAGATATTGATTCCAACTTGTTTTCAACTTAAGAGATGGGATTTTTGTTTGTTTTATGTTCAGTGAAATGATAAAATGATGATTACAACTATTGTTAAACACTGTTAATTTCATCATCACTAAAAACGGATGATTTCATTTTTTGAAAAGGTTGAATTGAAGTCTAATGTTCTCTAATTGAAGCAGACTGGGACTTTGTTGCCTTGCCTGAGCAGCACTAAGATTTTTTTTTGTTTTCCTTGTTTACCACACAGTGGTATTGTGCAGTGTGGGGCTGAGGCTCACTCCCACCAGGTGCCTTAACTGGGCAGGGGCCGATAAAACTCGCACCCTCTCCTTTTCTGTTCACCTTGATCTTTGTTTTCTGCCCCCACCTAAGACCAAAATTTAAAAATCTGATTGGATTGGTTCTGAAATTAATAATTTTGTTGTTTGAATTTGAATTTATTAATATCAAAGTGGTAGTCACTAGATCAGAGCTGCATCTCCATCAGTATCTGTGGCTCCAGAACTGGTGCGTCCCCAGCCTCAGCCCCAGACCAAGGTCACTGACACAGTCTCAGAGGTGATTTCAATTTGACCTTGATGTTTTTTTTTTCTTTGTTGCTATCAAAGACATTTGGTGGATCTATCTGAGAAGGCCATAAAACAAAGACGACCAACAATGATGTGATAACAATGATAACTGTAAATAACCAAGCTGAAGCTGGACAGGATGACTGTTGTTACAGCGATCTGCAATGACGGCAGAAGTGGGACTTGTTAGCTTTGCTTCGTCATTCTGCCGCAACACCTGATTTCTCTGTGTTTTCCGTGAGGCTCTCTGTGCACACCAAGCTGAGTGCAGCATATGCAGTACGGCCCCATGCGCAGCGTGGCTCTGGCACTTACACAGACAGCCCTGGGTCCTTCAGAGGCTGGCTGCTGTCTGTTGGCTGCTCTCAGCCAAGTGGGGAGAGTTTGCACTTGGAGTCTCTCTCAGTCTGGAGGGATTCGGAGGTTTAGCCGACAGGGAGGAGGAGGATTTAATACGGGTGGTAGGGGAAGGCTGGATGTTGTTTTCAGGGATGAGGTTAGAAAGCCCAGGTGATCGACTATTTATTGGTTCAGCGTTGCTCCTCTAAGCTGGTAGGAATTGCATGGCCACAGTGTGATGTGAATTGCAATAGGAGGTCACCACGTTGGAGAACTGCAACAAGGAGAATGTTGCTGATCTATTTTGTCTCTATGTAAGTTCTTCTCAGGTGGAAAATACACTGCTATGCATCGGTTTCCCTCTCCGTCTTTGCCTTTCTTCTTCATACCAATATTCAACATAATCCTTCCCAAAAAGGTTAACAGCGGAACACGTCCCTTATTGATAATCTATTCAATTTAAATATATATAAATATATATAGAGCCAGGGTTTGTTGGAGGGAAGGAAGCTGCTGGAGATTCAGTCTTAAAAGTCAGACGGTAAAAACAATTCTGAAAGGAGTTGGGTTTGGAAAAGCACAGACGCAGAGCGTTGTATGTTCTCTCACTTTCTTCTCCCATCGCTCTTCCTCTCTGTGGACTCGGGAGTCTCCATCTCTGCTGCCGACCGGCCTTCAATCAAAGATCACACACCCTCAGCAGGGGAATCAGAGGGAGAGGGAGGGGATTGGATAATGTCTGGAGGAAGACTGCTGTTTCAGTTTACCAGTCACCTTAAACCAATTTTTAAGATACATTCCATTACTTCATACTATTGATCATCATGTATTTGGTGATCTTGGCAGGTGTAAAGGATGAGAGCTGGAGACGACGGTCGGCTGTTTCAGTCCGTCTGTCTGTGCTCACTATCCCACTACTAAGAGACTGACAGACAGTTCACAAGGCCCCCGGCGTACTGCTATCCAACTGCCTTTTTTTCAGCTTCTGCGATTGTAACAAAAAGCACTTTGCGAAAAGGCCATCCTGAATTTTGTGTGCTTTTATTTTAAGGTTATCACTATTGTTATTATATTGTTGATCCTGTTGTTTATGTGTTTGTTTGTTTGTTTTGTCTTCTCAGTGCGGATGATTATTTAAATGCAAAAATAATAATAATATGATTATGGAAAAAATAAAAAAACTTGAACCTTTTCTATCTGGATTGAAGGTGGTTTGAGCTGCCACCTCATCTGAACATAAACAAACACATCTCTGTTAGACCACCGTATGCAGCTGTTGCATAGTCACACAATGGTAGTGTGGGGGGGGAGATCCCCATACCTGCTCTCTGCTCACTATCTCAGATCTTGTCCGGGGGGGGGGGGGGGGGGGGATGGGGGGTTAAAGGTCATTCAAGCTCATTTTGGGAGACTCCTTTTCTTGAAAAGAAACCTGTATAAGAGTCGCAAAGCTTTCTGAGAAGGCTAGCTGTGCTGAATGTTAAACATGCAGTGTTGTATCCACTGCAGAATCTCTTTGTCTGCAATAACGCCCTCTCTGTGCAGTTAAAGGCTGGATCTGGTATCCATGTGGGACTTACATGAACATGAAATGGATGAAATGGCCAAATGACCATCATGGACCTTTGCAAATCAGAACAGAAAATGTGTTTTTTGGCCTTAACATCTATGTCAAATCAAGATTGTTGCAGTAGAGTGGAAAGAATAATATTGATCATAATGAACGTTCGATAAATCTATAGTTCAGTAAATGGTTTAACTTGGGAGAGACAGAAATAGGCTACTATTTATAATAGATTGATTTGTAACTGTGATGATTATGATAATTCTTTACAGAGGTTGTTTTTTTTTTCCTGATGTACATGTTAAGATGGTGGAACACGTCCCAGTTCTCATATCTGGAAGTTCAACTGTAAATGCGCACAGAGTCACGTGGAGCAGAAGCTGTTGCTCTGCTGGACATCTGACCACCTCCCTCTCGCTGTATCCCAACCAGTGCATCGAACAAGGAGCAGAACACCTGCTGTGAAATCACTAATTGGCACAAGTTTGGTCAGAAAGTAAAGCATCATCCAGCTTTTCAACAGCAGCCGTTTTCTCTCTGACGTGATTCAGTGTGGATTTACTTTTTAAATAATCCCTTTTCTCATCACAAAGTTAGTTTTATTTTTTTCAGCATCGCAGTCTGTCGGTCCATATCTGTTGATAGCTGCAGGGGGGGGGGGGGATATGGGTGATTTTCGTTTTGTTTCTCTTTTTTTTGAGAATTTGCACTTTCTTGGTGACGAAAAAAATTGTATATGAGACCACTAAATCCACACAGTCTAAACCATATAATTCCATTTTTGTGTCATTTTTGTTTTCTGTTCTTCTTTTTTTAATATATCCAAAAATGTCTGGCATCTGGTTGTCTGGTTTAAAGAATATAAAATCTTTCTATTAAAAACAATGGTTGCAAAGTGTTGTGTTAATTGTGTCCCCTTTTCTAAAATATGTAACATCCTTACATGTTGACATATGGTTGTGTTGTCATCCACAGAAGCATTGACTTTACAACAGAGAGACAAGGACTCACAACAACCGTTTGTGTTCATGTGCTGAACCTAAATGCAACCAGTAAGAACAAGTCAGTTCTCTACATCAACCAGAAGGTGGCAGTAGTATCACTGTTATGATCGTTTGCAGTGATCATCAAGTGCTGCCTCAGATCACTTCTGTGTCTCTTTTTTTCTTGCATTCATTTTTTCACTCACTCACTCGCTCTGGTGCACCATTGTGGACACACATGCAGCCATACTTGCATTCAAACCACGTTATACAAATATCACATTACCACAGTACAGTACAGACTGGGCTGACACACATCAAGAACATTGTGGTGTGGTACTAAAGGACGTTTACTCAATCAGGGGCTAAAGCTTTGTGCTAGCATATATCTGTGGAGGTTAAGCAACCAGTACTATTTTAAATCTGTCCCAGAAGTCCGGCGGCAGACTGCAAACCACTGGCTCGTTGTCACCCTGTCTTCTTGTTTCCCCCCGTCTGTCTCCCTGAGGCGGTCCTGTGGGGTGACAGAGGTCATGGAACAGCTCATTAACCCCACCCCAACAGCCCACACATTGCTGCAGTCCTCGGGCCCTGGCTGCACACACACATTTTATAATGCTCCACTAATAGCAGTTAAGTCGACTTAAGCCCACTCCTTGAGCAGTGTGCTTTCAGCGATGCAGCATGACACATGTATGTGTCTTGCGTGTTCCATCTAGTATCACTACTTCTATGTATGTTATCATCACAAGTGTAGCATGCTTATTATTTCTATGCAAATTTGGTTCTTTTCTTGAAATAAAACAACTTTCAAACATTGATTGTAATACATATCCACACAGGGTGATATATTAGAGAATGAGATGTTTAATTCCGCCTGGCTGAACCTGTTGGCCAGATGTCCCATTAGTCATTAATTGTTATGTTTTTAAGGTATCTCAAAAACACAGTGGGCTATGGTGTTATTTTCCATGTTCAGACATCATTGTTGCAGTCAAAACATATTGGATAAGAAGAACAGCAGCTCTTCAGGGGCTGGGAGATGCCTTGGAGCTGTTGTCTGGTGTCTCTAGTGGTATTATTCCCTCAGTCTGTGCGTGTGCATGTGTGTGTGCATGTGCCGCAACTGTTTCTGTTTACATGTTTGTCTATATGCTTATGCGCAAAAGGTGTGGTTTATAATCTTGCTCGGTTGTACACATGTGCATACACGCCATTGTAATTAAGCCTCATGGTAAATGAGTCTCTCGCTGCCCTCACAATGAGCAGTTGGAGCCCGGCTGTAATGTAAAGGAAACAAGTGACACGCGCACACTAGCCTCATTTTCGACAGTACACACCTTTCTCTGGGGATATGAAATGCCCCTGCCTCTGCACACCGTGGGACATGAGTTCCATCCAAACTAGCTGCCGTCCTCAATAAAACCCACGTGAGCAGTCTCTGCAGTATAGATTTCCAGTTTCTCTGAGGGTATATTTTGTTCAGATCAGGTGCTTAAACTGCTCAATATGACAATAATTAGGCAGCACAGAAGAAGTGTTCTTTCTTATGTTGATAAGGGACATTGACCTTTAACCTGTGCACCCCTGTCATCCCCCACCACCACCGCACCCCACCCGTCCCATATGCCCTCAGCTAGCACCCCCCTCCTCTCGCTCTGTCCAGCTCCCATCAGGAAGGATGGAGAGGGAGTGGGGGGGGGGATTGGACAGGCTTGGAGCCTTGCCTCTGGCCATCTCTCCTCCTCCCCAGAGAACAGAGGACTGAGGTGCCTTTAAACCACTGCGGCAAAAACCCTACCAAAACCCTGCAGTCATTAATATGCAAAAATGCAAATGAGTAGGTAATTAAGAGCTGGAGCTCTCTGGAGGCTCTTTGATTGCTAATGAATTCTAATCTACAAAGAAAAAGGGGGAGGGGAGGAGAAGAAGAGATGAAAGAAAGAGAGAAAACAACGAAAAAGAGGCGCTTCGATTCGCATTTTGTAATATCCATAAGTTTTCATATCAGATTTGTTTTTATCTGGAAGCTGTAATCAGAATTAATAGCTCAGGGTTTTAAGACAATTAGTTGATGATACATATGCAGGTCGTATGCACTGAGGGGGAATATACACGTAGAATAATCCGCCTTTAAAATCCATTTATATCAAGTCAGGAGAATGATTTTATTAAATTCTCTGCTTAGCAAACAAACATCCATGAACATAAGATTATACTAATGACATGAGAATCAATGAGCAGAAATCTCTATAACAGACACAGTGCAGTAACTGGGTATATATTGCTAATTAGAGGGGAAGATGACAGGCAGGCAGACACTTCTGACCAGAGAACACAGAAGGTCAGATATCTCCACAGTGAGCTCTTTGCTGCCATAGCAGCTGTGTGCTGAAGTAAAGGAGATGTCATTTCATCACTTTTGTGAGCCATAACACATCCCCACTTCCACTCTAACTCATTCACTCTGTCACTCACACGTACGTACGTGCGCGCATACACACACACGTGCACACATTGCTGTTATTGTTGTTGCAGCGCTCCCACTACATCAACAATCTCTTCTGCTTCCCTCCCCCACACAGGGCTCACATCTATCTCCCTTTCACTCCCCTCTCTTCCCCCCTCCTGTCCTGGGCAGCCCTGACATGCCTACTTCAATTGATTTAGAGTCAATTCAGCCTCTGATCTGATTGTTATCATGTGACTTTTTGCACACCTCCCCCTCAATATATGACTACTCTATTATTTTCAGATTGGAGACAGAGATTTATTTATTTATATATTTTGGACTCTGGTAGGAATACTCCTCTCGACTTGGCACTATCTCCGTCTGCCTCCGTCTCTGCTTCTTTGTACCTCTCACCTTCGGATTCATCTCTCTAAAACAAATAACAGCTCCGGATCATACCACCGCTGCAGCCTCATATCTGCTCCTTTTCACTCAGCTGTGCAGCCTGCCAGTGGGTTTCTCAATTGCCCAGTTTTGTAAACAGGAATCTGGTGTGTGTGTTTTTTTTTGTTCCCTGTACCTGAAGCGTGGGTGGCAGTGCAGGGGCACCCATGCAACTGAACAATAATGGGAATCCAAGATGGCAGGGAGGGGTCCCATAAAAATCAGCCGAAAGAACAGAGGAAGGCAGCGTGCAGGAAAGCCATTGTCAAATGAGAGCAGACAGAAGCCAAAGGGATTGTTGATTTAGTTTTTCCTTTTGTAAATAGATTGTTGATTCGCTTTGTGTTTGTCTGTCTGTATTGGATCCTGTGTGGAAGTGTAGTGTTTGGGAGGATTAATGTCATGGACAATCCCTCAAACTCATTTTCTTTCTCACTGTGGGGCTCTGTGGGAATTACAGATTCCGGATAAGGGAGACAGACTTTGTGCTGATGATGGTCCCATTTCTGAAGAAGTGAAATCTGGCTTCAATGTGTCCCTCTTTTCTGAAGTTTGTCTGTTTTGAATACTTCAGGAAGATAATACTGTCCTCTCTGCTCCAAACAATCACTCGGTTCCAGCTATATATCCCTGGAAGCGGTGTCAACGTGACCTTGTGGATTATGCCCTATTTAAATCACCCTCTCCGCTCTCCACACATTTTTATTGTTGTTTAACATGTTGGAAGTCAGCGAGAGTTTTTCGGCCAGGCGAGCTGTAATAGAGGGAAGAAGCTTGACGAGAGTCAGTTTATCATGAGCACAGAGAGCACAACAGATAGATTCCCCCGTCTCCTCCCCTTCAGCACAGATAGACTGGGAGCATGGGCACTCAGCCAACACTATCAATCTATCCGCTCCTACCCCCAGCCTCTAACTCTTATTGGAGGATAGCTTCCAAAGGGGCAAGGAAGCATGAATCATAGCCCGGCTATGAGAAGCTGTTATGCCTCTAAAATACACGTGTTGTGACTCAAAATCACTCGGTCGCTCCACCATTAATGGCAGACTCACTGGTGATTGTCACAGCCCTGTAACAAAGTTGTGGCGTTTACTGGGGAGCCGGGGCTGTTCAGGGAGAGGGATTGTTGGTCTTGGCCTAGTTTTCTTGTCTGATCAGAAACCTGTGCACCTCTGCCCTTCCCCCACCCAAACCTAAGCCTCTACTATTACAGGCTGTGAGGCGCTCAGTGTGGAGCGAGGTGAGCAGCTTGCCTCACCAGTGAGCTCCGTGTGCATTATGTGTGCTGCCTATGCAATGTTTACGGGCTTATCATCCTGTGTAAGTGTGTGTGTGTGTGTGTGCGTGTGATATAACCTGGTGATGTGGTTTGGCTTGCATGACTGGCTTCATATGAGCAGGGTGGCAATGAGGGATAAATGTGTGTAACATGTGAGCGTTGAGGTTGGTAACACACACTAAAACACAGACTGTGGAGGCTAAACAGCTAAAAAGCTTGAATCAAAGGTAACACATGTAATGTATCTATACTATGATGTGGGATCGGCCCTCTTTATTGTTTGTCTTCAAAGCATTGTGGACTAAACAGAAACGAATCCAAAGACAAACATGTAATTAGCACACATTATTACACACTGGTATTCCTCACTATATTTATGTAATTTCTAAATATGTGTACGTAGATAAATATTTCATTAATATGCACAGATATATGACAGATTAGCACCAATGTGCCAAACATATGCAAATTTCCCATGTGCATCTGTCGTTAATTACACGTATGAAGGCGGGAATGGCTGGAAGGAATCACCGAGGGCATGTGTGACAGCGTCCCTCCCCGTCCGGCCTTTAACACGTCCATTGTGCTGTGAACGTATTTTGAGATTATAGATGACATGTTTTCCTGTATAATGACGGCGCCAGCTTTGAGGTTACCATGTGATGGATCAGCATTATTGAAATGGGATAATGAAATATAATTTTAGCATAAAAAATTTAGCTTTTAGTGGCTGCTGTCTCTTAAATTAGAGTGTGTGAGTGTGTATTCATTTAAAGAAAAGTGGACAACGGCATGTATAGAAGTATAGCTTTAAATATCACTTATTTCATGCATTTTAATTGGATTGTTTAACAAGCAGATTTTGGACTAGGCTCCACTGAGAAAGTGGCACCACCTAAATTTGCTTGTAAAAGAGAATTATAGGTTTGATGTAAATAAAGTCCAAGAGGATGATGCTTTAAAACACATCTTCTGCCTTCAGCTGTAACTCATTCCTCTTTAACTCGGTGTTAGCATTGTGCCCTTTGTGTTCATTAAGACCAGCGTTATATATGTCTGTTTTTTTTATTATGATTCTTTTTCTGCCGCCCCCTCCCTCTCTTCATCCTGGCTGCCCTTGTACATGCTCTCCATGTCAGACCCAGCTGTTACTACAAACTACTTGGAGGGCTTACAAGCCTCATTGCTAATACTGACAAAAGCACTCTTCTTACTCAAGGCCCAACGTCTACTGGAAAAAGCAAGAATATGAGAGATTTTCTCTGCCTCACTAGAAATTCATTTTGCCAAGCAGATGCTTCCATCTGTTCAAATCTAATCTTTTGATGAATACATTCCTTAATGACAGGATTGCAAATAGGTCTTAGATGAATTACTCAAGATGCGCTTTCTTCGATAGTTGTGATTATTTTCTTTTTTGATGTCATGGATGTCTTTTCATTTTATCTGCTTATGTGAATACCTGTATGTTTGCATATGTGCAACCAAATGTGGACGTGCACATGGTTTGTTTGTGAAGGTATTTATGGCCCATATGTGAATTTGTTCCAAGCAGTAACCCCATTACATTCCTAAGACGGTCTATGACACTAATTAATGTTCTGTGCCGAGGCTTTTCCTTTACCCTGGGGACACCCAATGGATTATTTACCTATATGTCCTATTGACAGCAAAACCCCTTTGGTAACCTCTATGCTAATAGACAGTTTGTGGCATTATGGTGGTATAATAACACGAGGAAGCTATGCAGGATTTGCATTTGACATGTCTTTATATGTTATACAGCTCACACCCAAGACACGGGCAGCCAACCCACTATAGTGACTCAAAGGATACTTGAGTCATCATAGCCTTTGTAGTGGCTGACAGTGATAACTCTATGCTAAGATGCGAGGAAAGATTTCTGTTTTTGTTTTGTATTCTTCCTCTCTAAAATGATATAAATGTGTAGAAGGTAAGCATATATAACATGGTAAGTTTGAAGGTTGTAGATGGGAAACAAAGAGGGGGTCATCTTAACTTCCCTCTTCTGTGACGAGGTTTGTCCTCAGGTTACAGACAACAGCTGTTTAACACCTACATATACTTTTCAGCGGAGTGGTTATTGTGTGGCTTCACATCCGAGGAGCGTGCATTGAATAAAAGGCGGAAAACCCAGGAGATACAGACATCAGGGTCGGCTAAACGTATTCCATTACAACCCGGTCTTCATCAGTATCATCAGCTTCATCCTCACCATGGTCACTGAATGGCAGTTGATTTTAAATATTAATCTATTATTTATTTTCTATTATAAAGCAGTGGGTTTCTTTTTCAACACTGAGAGATAAAAAGCGGTTGATGATGATATTCCCACCCTGTCTGAACTGTTTTCTCTGAACTAACCCCTCCACCCCCCACCCCCACTGGCTCTGTGATCCTACACTCTCCTGCTCTCCACTCTGCTCTGGAGCAGGCAGTTACAAGCAGTTTCTAGGGGTGCGTTGGTCTTATGTTTATCACCTCATTCGTGAAAACGACTGGCCATGTGGAAGTAGAGCAGAGACAAAAAAAAGATTGGATAATTATCCGACTAATCGATCGATAGGAAATTTATTATGACTATTTGGTTAGTCTGATATTTTTTGAATATATTTTCAAGCAAATGTGCCAGTTTTTGGCTGATTCCATCTACCCTATCATAAGGCTCTGATGTTTTTCTTTGACACACATGACATGAAACTGAGTAGGCTCTTCGGGTTATGATTATGATATTTAGTACACTGAATAAAAGAGAAACAAAATTACTTCAATTGGAAACACAGAAATGAATTATGTCTGGTCACATTAAAGTTAACAAGTTATATTGACACAGTTTTTTTTATTGTTAAATATTTTTCTCTTTTTATTATAGATAGATTGATAGATATTTAGATACTTTATTGATCCCAAAGGAAATGTAGGTGTTTTTGGTAAATTATAATAGTGATTTTCAAAAACAATGCCCCAACATTACATAGAAGAGCCAAATAATTGATGAATTGAGATATAACGTGACAAATTATGATCATTTTTTAGTATAATCAGCTGGACAAAATATGAATTTGGAACCAGACCATCTTATGTGTATGTAGCTTGAATGCTGAGTTTAAACATATAAATAAAAGACCTAACAACAAGTAAAATAGGCGAGTCCATTCTGATAATAACACACATATCAGGAGGTTATTATAATAATTAAAAAAAAACATTAAAAGCACTCAGCTAACAGTTGTAGAAGTAATGGCTAGTGTAGCTATAAGCAGGTAATAGCTCGTAATGAATCTTACTTAAAAATGTTTCAGTAGCGTTAACATTAATGGGAATAAAATGAATTAAATTAAATGGAACTTACATTCTTTAATGTAGTTTTAATTGTAAAGAAATCTGAATGATTTCCATGCCGTGTGTAGAGTACATTGTTGTGAGGAGAAAGCAGAGCGGAGGACACAGCAACCACAGAGATAAAGTGATGTCAGCGGGCATGTTGGAGCCCCTCAGCCAGCCTCCCTCCGCACACAGGGAAAGTGAGCGTCAGGAAGGTGGCGGGGACTCCTCTCACTTCCGGCCGCTCGTTGGCTGCCGTTGCTGTCAATCAACCCAGCTCGCGCTCCCATTGGCCGGGCGCCTTCGCATTTATCGTGCCATCTCGTCAAGCCGCTGCTGTGTAATCGCAGGTAACTTTCTTACGATAGCCTTCCGCCGCGCGACCTAGTCCTCGCAGCGCTCCCGCATTTCGCCGACCCCGGAGCCGGAACCCCGAACCGGGCCTCGGTGCTACACCCCCCCCGTCGCGGTGGTCCTTGGTGGACGTGGAGCCGCCGGCCGAGCTCCGTAGAACCAGCCCTGTGCTCGTAGGCGTTTGAAATCGGACACCGCTGTGGCGTAGAGGCCCCTCGCGTTCGTGCGGAGGGATACGCCGTTGCGTCTGACAATGTGGACGGAGGTGGTGAAGATGTCTGCGAGAAGAATGAAATCATCTCAGTTGTAACAACAAAAAAAGGAAGCGGCGACATTAGTTGCTACAATAGGTCTGTTTGCCCACGGACTTGTTACATTGTAGCGAGCACGTGTGCGCGCTGCAGAGCTCGCTCCCGGGACAAAAGGAAGAGAGAGAGCACGGGGCTCCGATGCGTTTCAGGCGCTGAGGTCGAGGTTCTCTTGAAGTTTTATGTTTTTCCTCCTGCGAGTCTCTTTTCTTTTTCCTGTCGGATACCAGACCCTCGGAGCGGAGAGGTAAAAACACACTCTTTCACTTCACCTTCCGGGGGCAACTTGCATGAATTCGACCGGGCTTCCATCGGCACCTCATTTCTCTTCTCCTCTCGACGCCTCTCGATTTTTTCGAAAAGTTTTTCGGGAATGTGTGGTTTAAAGCGGGGGGATGTTAAGTTTTTTTTCTCCCCCCCTCGTCTGGTCTGAGGTGGCGAGCCGAGTGTGTGATGGTGTCCGCCTCGACCCCGGAGAGGAGGAAACTGCTCCTTTGTCCCGCATTTAAAACAGAAAAGACCCCTCTGAAGGGTTCTCCTCTGCTCGCCAGCCTCATTTTGTTTTTTTCTCCACCGTGTGTCTCCGCAGCAGCTAGCTTGAGCCTGCGTGTGTGCAAATGTGAAGTCTTTGAACGCCGCCGAGCATTTGAGCTAAACTTTGTGTTGCTGGGGCCCTGCGCGTATTTTCGCGAAACAAACTTTTCCATTTAAAAAAAAAAAAAAAGGCCATTTGCTCGCCCTTTAAAACATTCCTCTGTGCAAGTGTCTGGCCACCAGCTCGACTTTATTTTATTACACATTTGGCAGGAAATTCCTCCTGCTCCCCTCCCACCCCCCCCCACCGCCTCCACCTCTCAACTCCCTCACTGCTCGACTTGAACCTCAATATGTGGAGGAAAGGAGGACTCTCTGTGTTTTCGTTGCCTGAAGTTTGCAGTAATATTTCGCCTTTTTTTTTATTCTCCAAACCTCCCACGGCCCCTTGTTGCGCTTGTTTCTACGCGCATTTCTTTTCTTTTTTTCGGGTTCTCACCGGGAAGACAGGGGTTTTGTTTTTAATTAGATGTGAGGCTGATGTCAACATAGTTTTTTTTTTTTTTGGGGGGGGGGGGGGGGCACATAAATGGTGAATGGGTTAGTTGTCAGTCTGGCCCTGGATGTGGCCTAGTGGAGATGATCAAATAATGTGCAGCCCTACATCCTGTGGTGCCCTACATGTTTATTGTCATTGTTCTAAACCGCTTGACTCCCCCCAAAAAAGTGTTTATTATTATTGTCATTTTTTTTTTTATAATAATAACGTTTTCTGGCACTGAATGTTAACAGCCGCTGTGTTTTGAATCAACAGTTGAATGTGGCTTTTCTGTTTTGGTACGTGGTTCCTCCAGTAGTAATAGCAGTGACATAAACGGCATGTTATATTTGTTTACTTTGCTCTAATGTTAACATTTGTTTTGGCAGGTGGCAGCAAAAAAGCAAAACACGTTGGCACTGAATTGTAAAAAAAAGAAACACACAACATGGTGTAAAAAAAACTTGATTTGGCTCACTGCTGTGTTTTGAAAGCCATGGCCAAAAACTGACTCGTGGTCCAAAACAAAAACCAAATTTAAGTGGTAAACAAATTTCGAGCTGTGTTTGCTCTAATAGATTTATTATAAATATTGAAGTTTTTTTATTGTATACTTACGGCGTTTGTTTAAGCGGGTGGTTTGTTTCACTAGGCTCTTTAGTGAAGAATGACCTGCCTCCTCTGCCTTGTGTGGGGTGACAAAGACCCCTAATCTGCTTGCTTCAAATATTGATCCAGCAGTAGCTGAAGATGCCATTTTGTTACATTAAGCCCCTCCATGTGCTCTGCTCCCTTTGCCCCAGTTGCTTAAAGATATTTAGGAATGTAAAGTTTTGTCTTAAAGTCTTTCGATGCCCGGCCTATCCAGAAGTTTGGAAAAGCATTGACAGCCATGTCCCTAGCCTATTTACATTTGGGGCGATGTGTTGTGTGTTCACTTCCTTCCCTTGTCTCAAGGTTAAATTAGTTCTGCTCGCCTTGGTTCACTGGAGTTGGGCTGCACTCTTTGTCTGTCACTATAAAGAGCAAGAAGTGAACAGTGTTGATTTCATACACACAGAAAAAGAATTGTTGAATTTAATACTTTTGTCTGTTTTGTGTTCAAGTGGTACAAGATTGATATTGTTATTTCTTTGTATAAAGCCAAATCTTCTGCGTTTTCTTTGTTGACATTGACATTGTTAAACTGGCATTTCGTCTGCGATATCCATCTTTTTTCTTTATTTTTTCCCCCTCATTGCATCTATTATGCTAGTTCTGTGTCACAAAAGAGGCTGTAAAAGCACACCACCTGTTGGTGTCCAAGTGCCTCTGTTTCTCCACTCGCTCCCCTTACCGCTAGTTCCAAGTGAGGCTTGCAGAACCTCCGCTCGGCATCAGAGAGCGGCCTCGTGCTTGCGTTGGAATGCAAAACACAGAGTAAATCCAGTATTCATGCTCACTGTGTCATTTGACAAGGTTCTTTCTGAGTTGACATATGGTAATTTGGTAATGACGTGTTTGCATGTAGTCATTAGCTCTGCCTTTCACCCATATTTCCTTGGGCTAACAATAGTCCTAATTATGTCTGTAATTGTAAATGTATTACATTCTCTTTTATGTAGCAATGATCGACATATGGTTGTGTTATTTGCCATGGTTGCGTAAAATGAAAGACGATTTTCTTTTACTTGAAGTCATTACTTGGTAGTGTTTGACTAAAGGCAGATAATGCATCATTTCATGGCAGTGTCTCTTGTGCTGCCTGCATGTGAAGGCAGTGTCTTGGAGAAATAAGCATTTTTTTAGTAGACCTGCCTAAAATGTAGGTAGTGTTTTCCCTCGTAGGTCCGCGGTTCAGCGTGTTTGTAATTTGAGCCGTGGGTTGCGGCCAACGGAGACTCAATAGACGGTCACTGGTTCTCATGTTTTTTACTTTACAGGTATACAAGATTTGCTTTCACTAGGATATAGTCTCATCTTTAAATTAATAATAGAATAAATTAGACTTAATGGCAGAGAGAGAGAGAGTTGCTTTTTGTTAAAGAAAACGGCTGACAAAGTGCACCCCAGCACCATTATCTTTAGGGAGCTTAACTTGCCAATATGCATTATCACATGGGTTAATACAAGATTTGTGATGGCAAAGCTAGAGTAGTTCAAATCATTCATTACCATCATCCCCCTGTTTTTTATTTAAAAAACTACATGTAACTTCTCTTTGTGCTTGCTAGTGCCATTAAAACCCTGTATCTGCAAATTTCTCTCATAGGGTTTATTAGAGACTGAAGGGTATGAACGAACAGCAGCAAAGAATGGCTGCAGTGGGAACTGACAAGGAACTCAACGACCTCCTGGATTTCAGTGCGGTAAGAGAGTGGGAGAGCAGTCTTGGGTGGTTCGGGGTGGCAGTGGTAGGTGGGTGGCACTGGGAGAAAGAGCTTTAAAGAATGCGATACAGGTCTGGGTGAGAGCAGAAGAAAGTTGGAGGTCTGGAGAATTGGGGAAAGGGGCGTGGAAAGAATTTTGGTGGGAGGCCTAATTTCTCTAAATCAGCAACATCTAACTCCAAACCTTTTTTTTTTTTTTAACAACAGGTTATGTCAGCTGAGGATATTTCCCTCCCTCATTCGTGGCACACAGAGCTAGTGCCAATTTCTTTTGAAGAATATTGCTATACCTCAGGGTGAATGGTGAAAATGATTCACATTTTAAATGTAGGTTACTCAATTATGTAGGTGATGCAGAGATACAGCAACAAGGAAGTTGAAACTTTCTGAAACCAACTGGTACCCACGGTAAAACACAAGAGAAAACAGGAATGACTGCATGAGATGTTGGGAATAATTTCACCTCTATTTGTCTTGTTAACAGAATCTGAGGGTGAGGCAGGGGGGGGGGGGGACATGATGTATGAACTGTGCTGAGCAGACAGCTTCTACGTTTCGTTGTCGTATTTTTAGTATTAAGGAAAATATTTTCAGGGATGCTGTCAGAGGTTTCCTCCAGACATTTTCTACAGATGTTTTCGGTTCAACTTTTATTTACCTATTTTTCATTTTGCCATGAAGCCCCTTTTTTTTTTAGCTTTATGCTAACACAAACATCTTATAAACCGAAAGGAACAAAGTAGGCATTTCTTCTCCTATGTGAAAATGTAGAGACGGAAAAGCTAAATTGCTTGCTGTGGAAAATTTATATTATATATGTATTTATTATATATGGGATAAAATAGGTAATTCCGAACTGTAGCTCACAGGGTTTTTTAAACTACAGAATATCGGGGTAGCTTTGTTTTAGTGATTTTTGGAAATGCACTGATGTGCATTTTTTTTTGTATAGCTGTCTTCTGTGACACTATCTTGACTTGTACGGATAGTTGTAGTCCTATTCTAAGCCACAGAACTGTTATTTAAAATAAACTTCCCCCCATAAAGGACAAAACACTCCTTGTTGTGAAGGGGGGTTACGGGAGGTTCTCATTAGTCAGTTGGGTCTGTTTTAGAAAAACTCAGATTGACCAGCTGCCAGTTTATATCAGCAGATGTTTTTGTCAAAATATGACATTTGTAATATGGGTGAGGAACCGTCAAACATTGTACAAACAAATTTACTCTTGTTTATTTGCTGGCTGGTCACAAAAATGCACGTTAGACACGGACCTTGAATAAAGCCAAACATGTCGGAGAGATCTGTGATCAAATGTAGTGGAAACAAAGTTAGTTTCCAAGTCATTCTTATTTTGTAGTGCTTTAGACCATACCCTGTTTTTGTTTTTTTTGTAAATGTTTTTTAAGATCATACATGGTACTGTCAGATGGTTTTATGGTATCCAAATTACACAAAAAGGTTTGCTTTGAACCGTAGAGCATGTCACTGAAAGATCCCACACAGCAGATACTTAGACCACACCATAGCCTCATGGTAAAGCCCACAGTGGCTCCCTGACTAGGGTCATGTGCTCATTGTCAGTGGTTTAGAAGTTTAATTACTTTATACTTCTCGTTTCATGTCTCAAAGGTTTAACTTCAAAATGCTGTATTTTTCAGGGGCAAAAACTTTCATCTGTATTTAAATAAAATAAAATTAACAAAGTGTTTTTAAATGCATTAATTTGCAAATAATGATTTGAGGATTAATGTAGCTTGATAGTCTTTGATAGAATTCTTCCTGTTGAATCAAAGTCGTCCACGGGTTAAATCAACCATTTAACCAATCAAGGAATAGTTAATATCTCCCTTTCAACTGAAGTGCCTTGAGGAAAAAGACCTTTACAGCTATTCAAGTGTATGTGGTGTTCATGGTGGAAATACAATGTGTGAAGTGTGTCGTCCTTTGATTTCCTCGTTACAGTATCTTTCCTCTTTTGTCTTGTAGATGTTCGCGCCTCCAGTAGCCAATGGGAAGAACAGGACAATGACACTTGCCAGCAGTCAGTTTGGCGGATCAGGTAAGTTTCTCCCCTCAATGTTCAGACCTAGACTAATTTCAGAAGGATTTGTATTTCCTGTATGTCTTGGCAAATGTTGTTTCCCCCCCTTTTTTAACTTCACTTATCACTGTGTGGTTATAAGTGATATTGCTGGCTACATGTCAGTTTTTGCCTAGCAACCATATACTAATTAAATATGAAGAAATCTATGATTTTTAGTGAACCAATAAACATGTTTTCAGTTTACAGCTGGTAGAGTAAAGCAAGTCCTTTTAAAGGTCAACTCACAAAAAAGTTTCCCTCATAACCCCTGTGGTATTTCGCATGTTTCAGTTTCACTTTAATACTCATGTTTCGAGATCTTACACCACCTTGTTGTAGATGTAAATGGTATATGTGGGGCTCAAAGCAGATGGAACAGTTGTGCTTGTGCTTATACCCTGAACTGATTGTATACAGAGATTGAGTGATGTAAGTTGTTTTTGAATATATGACCATTTAGCATCGTGTTGAGGTGTAGTTCTGGCCTTTTTATGTTGTGATTCCTTGATGGTTATCTATGTAGAAAACTTTTTAATAACTGTTTTTGGCTCCTTAACTTTCCTGAATGTAGCATTGACACGTCTTTGGGACATGGAGAAAATGGACTGTGGCTTTAAATCCCTCGAGGCCCATAGTAGTATTGTTATGAAAAATCTAAACTCTGCTTTATTAATACATCTAAATGGATTTGAGTTTAACAATCTCTTCCTTGAGGTTAACATTATTTCGCTGTTTTGAGGTTCCGATTTGATGCCGTTTAACCCCCCCCTTAAACACCTGACGCCTCTGGGTTAGCTTTCTTCTCTTCCTTGAATGTTATTAGTAAGTTGGATTACTTTGGTTCCTGTCACCCTGCCAACCTTGCGTGTGAAATCGAGTCACACTCCCCAGTGTTCCCCAGAGTGAGAACTTGGCCACTAAGGAACAAAGACAAAAAAGGGGGCTTATGGACTTGAAACAACTCCCCCACCCTGAAGTGTAAAACACTCCTCCCCCAACACGGCACAGGGCTCTTACCCCCACTGATCTGCAGGAAATGGCTTGAGTCCGAGACAATGTCCCTCACCCCCAGCTCACAGCCTCTTAAACTGGCCCAGCATGCAGTGAGTGGCCAGAGTGGAAGAGAGAGCTTGTTGAATAGGGATCAGCCTGTGGAAGGGAGGTTTCTGTTTGTTTCTATTACAGCAGGCAATTACTAAGCAGTGAGGAGTTAATTCCTCCCCCCGGCTTGTGTCCTAAAGTGTGGCCCTTGGTCATTGACACCCATTTTTATGCGGTACTTCAAGCTGGCACGTTAAACTTTGGGCGATCTGCAGGTACCCTCGAATAACACTTGGTAGATTAATTGCTAACATCTGTGAATTCCAGCCCAGGAGTTTCTTGTAGACTAGTATGGTATCATAAATGTAGTACATAGTATTTTCCTTATATATTGGGAAGAAAACTAATTTACATCGTACATCTGTGGAGGAAAACTGGACAAATAAAGTGAATGTGATTTATTATGTTTTGAATTGATTTATTATTATACAATGGCTGGGTTTGTTAACAGGATTATATTCTGGGACCCAGAAGTCATAGCACACTACTCATTGAAACACTGTATGGCTATAGGCCAGGAAATTCGTTTATTATAAAATGATGACCATTAAAGAACAATGTCCATCTATGACGTCACCTAGGCAGCTTGTATATTCAGGGAGTCAGCAGCGCGGGAACAGCAGTGGGCAGCCCAGTGGACCACCAGACCACCTCTATTCATCAACACAAAAGTACTCAGAGGGGTGCTAATTGCATTAAGCGTCCTTCTCCCCTTCTCAGTGGCCAGTGTGCGTGAGTGTGTGTTTGGGGAGGGGAGAGAGGAAAGAGGAGAGGATTGGCAAGAAGTGTGGGAGGTTTGAGAAGTAGGGGCGGCTGAGTGTGATGGTGTGTGGTGGGAGCTGGCCAAGCCTTCAGGCAGGCGTCCCCTCTGTCACCTTTGCAGCTGCTGGCAACGTCTTCAACCCCCCCTTCACACACAAACACACACATGCACGGGACACAACATGCTCACTTCCCCGAGATCACAACAAACACAGTGAAATTACACATGTGGTCACACCCAGTGGCTCGCTGGCTAGTTGTGTTTGACTTTTGCCCTCTGAATTGTATCCCTGCACACGGTCATATATTTCTCTGTGTGTTGGTGGGTTGTAGTTAGAAAATCTAAGACTTCAAGAAAGAGGAATCTCAAAGGATTGTGATTTCCGTCTTCTACGAAATTAGATGTTTTCATAGCCTGCAGCCGTGAGAAGGCTTTGTGGCTCAGAAAATAAATATTTTTTTTGGGACTTGAGTCAGTATTTGTCTTACCTTGTGAATTTCAATGGAAGTACATTCTCAGTAGCCATGTCAAAATCTGGCTGAATTCGTATTGGACCAGAGAGCCTGTTTTCTTTCCAACACTACATCTTTTACAGTTTCTTATTTGTGTATTTTAGTAGTCGCTAATTCAACACTTCCTGGAGAATAATTCCTCCATCATGGACACAGCAAGTATCAACAACTGAGTAGCACATAAATACAGTTTAAGTTTTCACTTGTAATTGTCTATTGTTGGACAAAGGCATGAATTCTCCTATTAGATTTGTAAGTAAGCACGTGCTTGATGATGTGTTTATGAACACTCCTGGATGTCCTCTAATTATAAATACCGACAGGTCACAGTAACCATTAAGTGTTTATTAAAATTTGTTTCATACAGCAACCTTTTTTTCCTCACAATTGGACCCAGACGTTTGGAGAACGTATCAGTAAACACTTGGAAACTATTTAAATCATTAACTAATATTTGTATTCCAAGGCACTGAAAAACTACTACGTACGTTTGTTTTAAAGAGAAAAACAAGGAAATCTTATTTTCTGTTTTTGCCAATATGATATAATGAACAGCACAAAACAAGCAAATTATACATTCTATTATTAATAACTGCTCTTATAAGAATCATTTGAAAGTATTAAATCTTTTAAATAAAGGGATTTAATTATCCAATAGTGGTAGCATGGTAGCTTTAAGTTCAAGTTTTCTTTTATGAAAGATTATAAAGACAAACTTTAACTTAGTTGTCAGGTTTTTTAAAAAGCTTTAGAGTTAAGAAAGTGATCAAATAAGGACAAAATTAGAAGTTTGTCTTTGAGAATGCAGACGCCTTAAGTGTGAAGAGCCAACGTTTTAGGTCAGGGACAAAAGGTTGGTTTAAAAATATTTTACTGTCCTGTATCAATGACCCACTTGAAATGGAACTTATCTTGTTTTTGATTTGAACTTTAAATATGCCTTTTTTCAAAAAATGTTTAAGAACATGCAGTCAAAGGTTGGTCATTTATAAGACCATACTGCAATATTTTATCATTTTTGCCAGTGGTGACTGTCCATTTGTTTTGTAAAAAACATGACGAGAGAGGAACAATAGAAATATCCTTCTTCTGTTGTCGGGCTCTTCTAGTCTGGCGGAGCATCATTTCACCTCAGCAGCTTTCCACCTTGTTTTAATTGCCTCCGAGTTAATTACTCCAGTAAGTGTGAAACAATGTTGTCAGACTTCTCCTGCACAGCCGCGTTTTCGCTCTATCCTCTGCACCCCCGCTGGCCAAATGGAGGCTTCTTGGCGGATGAGTGTTGTATTGAAAATAGCTGTGAAGATTATGAACTTGCGCTCCTGACTACTTGTTAGCTCAGGAAGCCTACTCAGTGCAGTTAATTGTTGACAGTTGTACTGTATGGCTTAGTGTGTTTTCTACTGCATTTATTGTGTTTAGCTCATTAGAAAATACCTTTTAGTTTATCAGATGTATTTGTTACAGCTGCAGCCAATTTACTTGGTTTGCCTTAAAATAATTCATAGATCAGTTGCGAGCAAACCACCTTGTTGCTGATGTCTCCTCTCTGAAGTGGATGTTTATCTAATTTGGAATCACCTCACCTGGCACCACGCTTTGGCTTAAGTGTCTTTGTATAAAGTCTGTCATCCTAATTTAGCAGAGAACCCATCACCAGTGTCCTGTACATTGGACATGGTTGATGGTGGTGAAGCGGTGCATTATGGCCGTGGACTTTCAGTAGGGCTGATGTGACAGCGAGCGAGGCCGATCTTTTTGAGGTCCCTTCTCCTCCCTGCTCGCCTGATTCTCCATGCCACCGGCATCAGCTCCATAGATCATGGCTGTCGCAGCGTGTGTAGGTGCTTGCACCGCTCTGTTAGTCTCATCACTCATTCTCACTCGTCAGCCAGGCTGATCTCGACCAGACCCCTCTCACTCTTGTTCCTTCCTCCCTCTTTCTCCCGCTCGCTTTCCCTCCCCCCTCTCGTCCCCTTGCATTCTCCTTCCACCCGCTCATTGCTTTCTCACACACATTTTTTTAATTAGGCAAAAATCAAAGACGAAATATGAATATTCATAAGGAAACCACATTAATATGCACAATTATGCAAATCAGCATGCAATTAAGCCCTGTGTCTCCAGAGAGCCTGGATAGCATTAGTGCATAAGACAGGGAGAAGGGGATGATGGGGGTATTTTGGAGTTTTCTGCTCCACCAGTCTTTTGGCTGTATTTTTCCTTTGTGACACACATCTCCCCTTTCTTTACCTAAAATACAGTAAATAATGATTTGATTTTGCATTTTTTATAGTACGTTATTTCACGTTTGTATGTGTCAAATTGACAGAATGGAATCGGAGTGTGGTTAAGATGACATTTTATCCTCTTGGATGACATTAGGGATGTGAATGATTCATTTTCTGCTATACAGTGTCTGCAAAAAACACTAATAGCTAAACTGAGCAGTGTTTGCTATGTGGTATTTTACTTTCCCTAGAACTGGTCGAATGTTGCATTGCATCTCGAATGCGACAGCAGCTTCTTTGATCAGTAGTGATGCTCTCTCCTGGATTGTGCAGGCCCATTGTGGCCACTTAAGAACATCAAATGTTGAGAGTAGGATGTGGTGACAGGTTTCCTTGATATGGCTCCAACTTTAGGGTATTACTACATATCTGCAGTGACACATAGGATAATAAGTATATGTTCTTATTTGGTGATTGCCTACATTCTCCCCCAAACTGCTTTATCATTTTATCCAATCAGACCAGCTTCCTGTGTCCCTCCGTGTCGATTTTAACACTGTCTTTCTCTCTTCAGCAATAGACGAGCGTAGCAGCTCTGGGTCTTGGGGCCCGGCAGAACAGAACAGTCCCGCTTTCAGCCAAGGACGGGTAAGATCTAAATACACACATGCATGAATTTAAGTTTGGAGATCTAAGCATTAACACCAGATGCCATGATATTGTCACACACTTGCATGATGAACACATCCTCTCTCTCCCACCCAGCACAGCAGCGTTGTGCTGTTTTTCTGCAGTGTGCCATGTTTGATTTGAAGTGGTAGTTTTACTTTATACTTAATAAGCTTGGCTCAGGTTCCCGCGTTGGCAAGCGCTCTGGTAGCCAAGAACCTCTGTGGAAGCCCACCAGTAATTGCAGCTTCACATCCGCCGTAACTGTCTTGGCACAACTCTTGTGTAAATACAAGGAACAGGGGGTGAAATAGATGCAGCAGGCTTTGATTACCACAAGTTAATAATTAAGAAAGTCAGTTTGAATCCCCAGAGCTGATGCAGATATGTTTGGCATGGGTCCTGTTAGTAAGACAGAAAAGCAGAGGGAGGGAAACTGCTAAGCCATGTAGGTATGCTAACAAGTTGGGTTTAACCTTAAACAGGGGTTGTCATTTACGTTTGTTAGTAAAAATTATTTACCCAGTTTTAATGGCTGTATGTTCTTTATAAGGCTTCTCACGTGGTGTATTTGGTTTCTGCAGGGATATGGAGAAGGATCCCACTACAGTGAGCATGAAGGCTTGTCCTCTCCGTTCATCAGTTCAGGAATCGCAGGTAAGCTAGTGTGGTAAAAACACCACGCAGAATTTGTTTTGCACTGTAGGAAGATGAGTATATAAATTGGCTGAATTTGCTTCTTATTGCCAAAGGAAATGTTGCTTTGTCTCACTCCAGTTTTAAAATAAACATGTTGATTATGGCCAATTGGACTGTTCTGCGTAATTTGTTATGACTACAGAATTGTTTTCCGTGTGGCAAAAATATGTATGTCTGTCTACATGCGTGCGCGTGTGTGTGTGCCTGCGTTCAGTCGTTGAGTGTTGGGGATGTTAGGGCACTGAAGCAGAAACCTTCCCTGGGGTTTTGTCTGGCAGGCAGCTTTATGCAGCTGAGCGTACGGAAAGGGGGAGATCATCTCTGGACTTTTTGTACTTGAGAAAACCTACTTTTCATTTGTTTGAGCACACATCATTGCCTCTTAATATGTGTACACAGCTCAGGGTTTCACTAGCATAAATAATCGCCACTTTTATCCTCCAGGTAAAAATGAGAGGCCACCGTACCCTCCCTTTGGAAGCCAGGTATGTTACCTATTCACTACAAAGCTATGCCTATGTTAGAGATGCATTCATATTTTTTTAATCACTGTAAAGGAAGCCCTCCTTTTTCACTTCTCTTTTCACGTTAACCACTTTGAATTAACCGTCTTCGTTTCCTAGAACAGAGGTTGTTTGTTTCTGCTGTGCTTTCCCATGCCACTGTATGTAAATCTTTACTCGCTCTCTCTGTCTTGTCTAGCCTGGTTTTCCTCCCAGTGACATAGCGATGCCCAGCCCAGATGCCATGTCCCCCTCTGGCCTTAAGTCTGGCTCCCAGTTTTACCAATCATACCCCAACAACCCCAGGAGAAGGCCGCCTGAGGGAGGCATAGGTAAGATAGACTTGAGAATTGTCAAGAATTGTTCTTTGTCTGTTTTTAAATTTTCCATAATTTGCCTTCCTTGATTATCTGCTGTATATTTTCTTTGTTTTGATTAATGGTTAGGTTCAAAATGTTTATAACAAGTTCGTAGAACTTTTTTTAAATTGTCCAACGTACAAAAATGCTTGTTTTTATGGCATATTAGTATAACAGCAAATATTCAATTTTAAAAGGTTAGGAAAAGCAAATCATTGGTATTTTTGTTGAAAAAAAAATTCTAACAATAAATTGCTTATCACAAGAGTTGTTTGTTTATTGTATAATGACTATTAACTGTTTTAGAAGAAATCTTGACTCTTACCTCCGCTGTTAATGAAATTATAGGAGCAAATCTCATTTATGTCATTGTTTCTTTCTTTGTTTTTTTTTTGTTTTTATACATTTTTCAAATCATTTTAAAAACCAAGCTGTGCACAGATGATTGCAAAGCGTCATTTCATGCACACTGACGTACAGATTCAGGCTGGCATACACTTGCCGCAGCTAGTTTTTCAATTTTTCAGTTTGCAGTTGAAATTAGAGTGAGTGCATGAAGAAACTGCACCTGAACTGACATAACACTGGCAAACACATTGTCTTTGCTACATCCTCCTTTGTGTTTTGGTTTCTCCCTTTCACCTTTTTTCACTGGTTCTCTGTCTGCCCGTATGTAGAAACCCAGCCAAAGAAGATTCGGAAACCCCCCGGCTTGCCATCCTCGGTGAGTGCTTATTTATGCTCGCATTCACAGCTCACAGCCAGTCCTCTCTGTCTCTGTGTTTCTACCTATCTCTCTCAATACACACACATGCTGCACACCGACACACACTCGCTGCTTTCCTCACTCTGCTTGAGCAACTCTGTGACAGACAGGGCTAAAGATCTCCTCCTCAGTCAAACTCTCCACAACCTGACAGTCAGGCAACTCGGGTCCCAATAAACACCATCACTGTGGTTGTCCCTACACTAGACTCGAGTGGTGTCAAGTGCTGTTTGGGGTCTGGTTGTCATGTAGACAAGCACTTTTATAGGATTTTGAGCTACTTTGTCAAGTCTGGTAACTTGCCTTTTTCGATAGTTTGATTATTAAGACCTAGGTTTTACCAATCTGTTATTGCATCTTGTATCTGTTTTACATCATTACAGGGGAAAGTAAAGACTATTTGGCTAAAGAGCAAACTAATCTTTGAATATTCATTTTGTGGTTTGGTTACTAAAAATTGTTATTTCCGATGTTTGGTCCTTAAAATTCAAGTGGATTTTAACTGAATTATCCTGAAGTGCTATTTAACCTAAATGTAAGGTCTAAGAAGTTTGCAGTATCCTATAGTTTGATTTACTCTACCAAGTGACACATTTTGTCAGTGGGCCCAGAATTTCCAGCAGCTGATGCAGCTTGTGTGTTGTTGGCAGTTCCACACATAGCTGGAAACACTAGTCATTGATGGATGTTTGAGATTATACTGAATGAGTTCCACTGTTACTTTAAAGTGACGTGACAAAGAATTGAATACGGTTGCAGTTGTCCAACTCATGCCCATTTATATAATATATTATATTATATAAAACTGTGTGCTGATTAGAAGCTTTTTCGTCCGTACAATTCCAGTAACTGTGGATCTTCAGTGACCCGTAGGCAGATTCCTTTATTTGAATAGTGTTTCTCACAGAATTAGATTTTGTAGTAGTAGCTGTGAACCCAGAGTGGAACATGCAAACTCATGTTCACTCCGAAAGACCAAGACCATAAACACAGGGTCAGTGTGTGGTCGATTTCTGCCTGCCTGCTGAAGATGACAAAAACTTCCTGGATGTTTTAATGATGTATTAGTCAGTTCGACTATGACTGATGGGTCCTTGGTCAATGTGTTCAATTGAGCACTGTGCACGGCTCTACAATGATACAGTAGGGCTAGGCCTTAAAACAACATCAATAATTGTAGAAATGTAATCGTCACCAATAGCAATATAACAAAAAGTCTATATTATATAATGCTTATAGACTACACAGTGAGGATGTACGACAGATAATTGAGCTTCCTTAAGTTTGCAAAATGTTTTACCGTTTGTCATTCTCTTTCCATAAAAAAAAACGTATTTTTATTATTATAAATTAAATGATGTTTAAATTAAAATATAATTTTTGCCCATTATGACTATTCCTACACAACAATGAAAACACTTAATAGAAAATTGCTTTTTTTATTCTAATTTGTTAATAATGTTTTTGTTCATTGTGAAACATTGATGGGCCACCACAATCTATGTAATTTATTGGTGATGCTGACAAAAGCATAGCAAAAACTCCTTAATATTTGTTATATAAAGTCAGGTTCCTTCCTGGCCCTGAACCACCTGATGTGTTGCTTTATGAGACAGCAAACATGATATTTCGTGTCAGAAGGACCCTGCCCTGCAGTTGATGCTGTTGCTAGTAGAGCCCTGTCTTGCTGCCTGAGCTGTCACTGAATCATGGAAATACTTCCATTGCACAAACATTTTCTGTAACCCCATCCTCGCGCTACTTGTAGTTATCAGATGACAAACATGACCCAAAAAATAAACTGGGAATGGACACTTAGAATCTCCGCTCATGTGGCATCTGGGTCTCAGTACGGTGCCTTGATGTCAGCAAGATGAGCATGTGTTTGTGAAGAACATGTCAAAGTAAAAGAATTGTAAGGTTTGCTGGGTCAAATACCTGCACATTTTTCCAGCAGAAGCATGGAAATAGATTCATGCCCATGCCGATGCATTTTTAACAAATGGATGAAGTAAATTCCCTGGATTTATGTGGCTGACTAGGTCCAAATCACAGAGCCATGGATGTGTTATCTAGGAGGAAAGGATGTCAAGTGTTAGCAGTGCTGCATTCCGCCTCTATCTCGGTTTAAGATGAACAGATGCATCTACAGTAGCTGGCTGCATTGATTAGGAGGGTTCATGTCAGATCGACTAATAGTCAGAGACGGATCACGCTCGGACTCTGTGAACTCTCTGCTTAATCCATGTCCCGAATTCTTGTACATTAATGAAGTGAAGTATCTTCTGTGACCTAGGTGTTGTCGTGTAGAAGTGGCTGCTGAAACCTCTGCGTGTAGACGCTCTTTGCCATGGTGATTTCCTCACAGAGATTGAGTGTGAATGCTCTGTCTGGTGGCTTTCTCGCTGTCTGAACCTCAGAGTGATTCCCCGCAGTGTGAACGATGGCCGCATGGTTTTAGTGCAAATGGTGTGTGTGTGATACCCCCCCCCCATTTTACCCAGCCCTCCGCCTACGCCTCACCACATGATGGCCTGGGTGGGCCTCCCCCCTGTGAGTGACCCAGTTGTGAGGCGCGGTGCTTGTGAGGCCTCTTAGCCTCGTGTCTGAGCCCAGATTAATGACTGCCGATGATGATCCTGTGGTCTGTCCTCCCACCCACACTCCTTCTCTTCCTTCTTCTCTTCAACACATTCTTCTTTTTCTCTTTATCTACTTCTGTCACTTAAATCGAGATGCTGTATATCAGCTAATGGTCAAATAACAGCGGCATTGAACAGGCCATTTTCACCATTTTCCCCCCCGAAGCTGTCTGACTTCTCTAACCCACCAATGTCCGTACACAAGATCATCCCCTTAACCCTGTGAACCTTCACCCTGTCTCCTCTGCAACAATCCAACAAATGGAGGAACTTCTCTTCCTCTGCCCCCTAGTTGTCTACTACACTAACCACAAAACCCCTGTGGTCGAATAAAGCGCTTTGAGGTTAGTTTGATGTTAATCTTTATCTTCTCTCCACCCCTTTGCCACAACCAGTGTTTTCTAGCGTAGAGACCTTTACATGGTCATAACCTGAATTACATTAAACCCCTATTAGTTGAGGATTTTACCCTAGAAATCCCCTTTCTTTCCGAGAATACAATTATCCAGCAGCACCAGTCATTGTGTTCTCTGTTCCCATCTAGAGCAGCAGGATTCACTCCACATTGTTCCCCGTGAAAGAACAACTCAAAGCCTATTGTTAAATGAAGCCATCTCCGTCATGTTTTCCCCTGAATTAACCGTGATCATTTTAAATCCCTTGTTTCCTTCACACTCCCCTGGCCATATCAAGCTTTGTTTAAGTCATTTAGATTACCTTCTCCTGTCCCCCGTCAACACCCCTTATCTCTCTACCCATTTCATAAATCATCAGGGCCTTAATTTCTCCCCCCCTCAGTCCTCCCCCTTGCCCCTTTACCAGCCCCTACCCACAGCCCTCGCCATCTCTCTCTCTCTCTTGCTCGCTTGCTCTCTCTTGCTGACTGGATCCCAGCCCCCATCTCTCTCTCTCTCTCTCCCTCTCGTCGCTCCCTCTCCTCAGCCCAGCTGCCTGTGGAGTTGGATGTGGTCCAGGAACAGGCAGATGGCTCTGTAATTAGAAGTGCATCTCTCCATTCCCTTTCCACTTCTCCCTGTTAAATCAAATTACAGAAAAAAATCCCTTCTCTGGATTAGCATTCTTTGCAGCGTAGCCTCAATTCTCTTTTCTCTCTTCCTCTATCTGCCATGTGCTGTAGAAGAAAAGAGGAAAAAGACAACTGAGTGGCAGCCGATGGTGTCAAGAAACCGAAGGCTTCTCATGTCCGTTTTCAATCTGTGTCTAGTAGAGTCCTAGCATCCATTTTTATCTGCAATATGTACAAGGGATGTATGATTGGACTTTTAAGGTGCTTCAATAAAATGTCCAGTTTGACACGAGTTGACCATTTCCATATTTTCTAGCCATGTAGAATGTGGTATTGCAAGTGGCGTGTTCATGGGTGTGTGTGTGTGTGTTGGCTCACTGAAAGGTATGTGTGTGAGCTGATACTGAGCGTGGTATAGGGAGGGGCTGCAGGCCAGCAGTGCAATGTCACTGGGGTCCTGGGAGCTAGAGGAAGTGCTCACTGTGCACTGGGATTCAAGCCGTAGCTGTGCCCAGCATGCCATGGCCGCTGCGTTCTCCTCCACAGGCGAGGAGTCAGCCTTCCTACTCCAACGGCAGACTCCCTCTTGCCATCTTGTGGCCACTTAAAGCTGGTGCTTTTCTATAGCATGGATAGGGTGGATCGATACATTACTCCTCGTCTCTCATGATGCTTGTGGTTGCACAGGAAAATCGATATTTATCCAGAACCGTAAAATATCCATGTTCAAGTGTATTAATGTAGAAATTGTTGACTAATTGCATTCTGTCTGCATGTTTGTTAAGGTGTATGCCTCCACATCTGGTGAAGAGTACACCAGAGACAATGGAGGATATCCTGGTGCTAAGCCTGGAGCTGTCTACCCTGGCTCCTTCTACATGCAAGGTAACCTTTACAAAAATGTTCACTGAAATCATTTTCATCCTGTAATTCCATTTTCTGAAGCTGTTTTCATTTATTTAAATGTGTCTTCTCTTTTCTTAGAAGACCCCTGGTCATCTTCTGGCTACTCTGCCATGCTGGGCAACTCTCCTCACATTGGACAGCCAGGCTCCTTTTCCGCAATTAACCCGCAGGACAGAATGGTGGGTAGAAACGGCCTCAGTCTCATTCCAGTTTTCTGTGTCATCTTATTTTTTTCCACTTCACCTCCATGTTTTCCTTTCTTTGTAGTTATGCATATCTTCTATTATTGCTCATACTGACATTAAGCCAAGATTTTAGTTTCAATAAATTTCATCTGAGATATATTATTTTATCAATCCATTAACACTTAACACATATGGAGTAATTAAACTTAAAACTCCTTCATGAGATTGATTAAAGCATTTTTTCTCTTTGAGAGGTGTATGTTCTTATGAGGCTGCTTGTATCTTTTCTCCAGAAGCGTCATCCCCTGCCTCTGTCCCCACAGAACTATCCTCTGCACGGCAGCGAAGTCAACGGCTTCCATTCGGCCCCCACCACTTACAACCACGCACCCACCATCAACGGAGAAGGCATCATGTGTAAGGGATTTTTGTGATAAACTGATAATAACACGAAAGTCTTGAGATGCATCTGTCACTTGATTCAACTCCCATTGTAATTTTATATATATATACACACAATGTGTCTGTGTGTTTTTTTTCCTTCTTCCAAAAATAAATTAACGGGTCATCTGACTCGCGTTATTTATTTTGTCTCTGCAGCCAACCGAGGCACCACAGCTGGCAGTTCAGGAGATGAGATTGGGAAGGCGCTTGCCTCAGTGAGTCCTTTTTTCTGTTTGCTGTTGGTTTTGTAAATTAGTGCTGGGCAATAAAACAATTACAACGGTTTTCACAGGGATTTTATTTTCCTCTGACAAAGTGACAGTGCAATGTTTTCAGGAGATTTGTATGAAGAACAGAACAAATAAAAACATCAGTGGATTATTATTTAGTATGTTCATGGTTTGATTCAAAACTAATGAATGTCCCAACAGTGACAAACAGTTTAAAGCCCTAATAATTGATTTATACTGAACTATAATACCATGATGTGTTTTAAATATTTTCAGGTTGCCAGTAAGATTTATAGTAAACGAATTGTGTATATCATAATATTAATGTATTTTATAAAGTGGAAAATAGTTACATTTTCTTCCATATTGCCCCACAGTAGTTTGCATTTTTCAACTTAATTGCATTGAAATGCATTTCTGTGTTTTTGTTGTTTTTAAATACATATTGAATATTAAATAATGTTCATTACGTTGAGTTTGTTTGTTAATTTCTTTCAGATTTACCCATCGGACCACAACAGTAATAACTTCCCCTCAGCTCCGTCTACTCCTGGATCCCCTCAGGCGATTGCAGGTGCAGTTCAGTTCGTACGCACACAGATATATGATTATAGAATATGAGGCCCAAATTACTACTCCTTATATATAAAAAATAAAACAATTATAGGGGGGTTAATGGATTCATCCCCACTCACACTGTTATGCATCATCTTTAACAGCAATATGAAGGGGGAAAAAATCCTTGCATCATTTATTTTTCTCTTACTCGCATCAGTTCTGTTCTACCTTGGCCTGATCTCAGATTCATATCAACCTGAGAGCAGTATTTAGTCAGCTGGTAAACTCAGTTCAGGTGGTTTATATCTTCTTATGCCTACTTTTAACTCTGCCGTACAACCATGAATTATGGAAAATATCTCTATTACAGCCACAGAATACCTGCACCAGATCAAATCATTTAGCTTGTTCAGTTTGATTGCAACCTTTTTTGCTTTGCACAGAGAAATTAATCAGGTGAACTTGTTGGAGCTAAAATAATCCTGTGCATATTAAATGTTCTTAAGCCCAGAAACGTGTCTGTTGCTTCATCTGGTGTGAAGTAACATTAACACTTAACACTATCCAAATATTTTTCTCTGCAGGAGCTCAGTCACAGTGGCAAAGACCAACCACACCCAACTATGATGGGCCACCACATGCACTGGTATGTTCAGACATTTTTCTGCTCCTTCAGTTTGTTGGAAACATGAAGTGGCTGTATTATATTCGTCCCACACTAAAGTAGAAATGCCTTGATTAAATCATAATTAAACCGTGTGTCTATATTAGCTTTCCCTAGCTTGTATTTATGTAAATATCTAAGTGCGTGTCTCATGTATTTTTTAGCAGAACAAAATGGAGGATCGTCTGGAGGAGGCCATTCATGTACTGCGTAGCCATGCTGTGGGACCTGGCTTAGAAGGAGCCCACTCTGACATGCACAACCTGCTGTCTTCAGTACACAACGGGGGCCTCGGAGGCCTCTCCCTAGCTTTTCCCAATGCGAGTCTTGCACTCAGCAACAGACATCCTGCTATGGTGAGTCACCCGTTCTTCTCAAGTAGTTTCATATGTGTTTGAAAGCAACTTCTAAAGGGGGGGTGTAAATTAGCGCTTATGTTTAATTTTATCGTAAACATACTGAGCATTGAAACTTCTCTACAAGGAATGTGTGGTTACACTGTTTGAGTAGAGATTCAGATTTGTTATGGGAAGTACTGTAATTACATCTGTCATCCTTTGTTGAAGATGCTGTGCCGGTATCAAAATAAGAAATACAAACTTTTTGTAACATGGCTTAAAGAACGAAAAGTACATCATGAATTTTTTTTATGTGACTGAAATAAAGGCTGATTGGGCATCATGATTTTATATTGCAGTTTTATGTTGTACAACCTATTTTTTTTTTAAATAGATTAACCTTGTATTTGAATCGATGAGGGAAAAAAATTCAAAATTGCTTTTTAGTTTTTTCTTTTCATGAGGGAAAAACCTGTCTAACCCACTCATTTGTGCCATCTGCTGGTCAAAAATATAATTTGCGGCAGAGCACCGAGGCAATAGTTTCCAATGTGGAGGTTGGCTGCAGGGGTTTCACTGCAGCATCCACCATCAGGTTGCTCAAAGATCTGCGGATCCACAGACAAGCCTTGCATACAAGGGATATGGGGTCTCCACCATGTCCCATCTTCCTAAAGGGGAAAGTGTTTAGTTTAAAAAAGGCAAAGAGGTGATTATGTCTGAGCTACTGAGCGGGCCTCATGGCGTTTTTATATTCTGCCATACAAGCCAGTTGCCAGTCAGATTTACCTTTTGAGCCTCCGCGTTTAAGTTCGGCCTGTATCATTAATAACAAGGCCAAAACACTTGATGACGCTAAGGTGCACAACTGAAGTTATGCCCCTAACATCTGCTGGTGGTCGCTAACACCTGCTTACATCTACTGGTAGTTGGTAACCTAAATTGTGCAGAAGACCTTCAAATGTACAAGGTCCATTCACCATCCTGTCCTTTATTCTAAAATTTATTATTTTCCCTGAATTAAAAGCCATAGATCTGCACAAATGTTAAACAATATGAATAACATTGTTAATTAGCCATGTCATAATTTGTCTTTTGTAGTGGCTCTGTTTGATTACTCCAAGTTGGAGCAATTTCTTTGGTTGATAGAACTTCTGCAGCCTGTTGGTGGTGTTTCTGTGTCTGAGCCTGTGAGACTCAAATCATTGTTCTTTGCTTTCATCAGCAGGGGGGAAAGCATGAGGAGCCCACAGGTCTTCCTCCCAGCAGCACTCTCCTGCACGGTCACCACGCCTCTGGACCCACACCCTCAGCCGGTCAACCAGAAGGCTTCACCAGTGAGTTTGGCTAACATCTTGTTACTTAGCAGAACCTCTGTTGTAGTTTGCATTGAAGTACTGAAATTAAAGATTGGTTTAGTGCCTCTGCTAGTATCCCCCCCGGAAAAGAGGAAGTTATGAAGTAAATGTCTTGAAAGGGAAATATTTTTGTTATAGAATTGCATCCTCACGTTTATTTGTTTGTCCTAAGGTCTCCCTGGTGGACTGGCCCGCTCTACACACTCCTCCAGCAGCTCAGACATCAAGAGAGAAGACCGAGAAGACAGAGAGGATGATGAAAACTCTGTTTCAGACAAGTCTGAGGATGAAAGGAAGGACTCTAAGCTAGCACGTATTCGGTCACGGTAAAGTTGTTATTTACTTCATAGTATTTCTCACTCTTTTTGCTTTTAACCAGAAACCACTGAATCGCTGTTAAATTCCAGTGCAGATTTTAATCTCCCAAACGTGGGAAATTTCTTTTGGCAAATGTCAGACATAAGAATATTTAGTAAAATCTTTGATAACGAAATCTCCCAAATGTTCAGCTGTTTTTTGAAGTGTACTTCCCCTCAGTTATCTACTATTTCCTGTGTGTCGTGCTGATAGCCCAGTCTCTGTTAGATGTTTAACAATGTCAAAATTCCCCCCATTTCACGTTTTCAGAAAGGAGGAGTTAGCCCTCCAGCTGCTCTCTAGCCTTGCAGAACAGAAAGATGAGTAAGTTTCAACGATAGAGAATCAATGTCTTGTGCTTTGCAGCCTCTTGGCAAACAATTACTCAAAGCACATGTTTATGTCACGTTTGTTTAAAATGTGAACTTCAATCGGCAGAATTATTGGAGTTTAAGAGGGTAGTGTTCAGATTTAAAATACAAATGTGTTGTCGTGAACACATTTAAAAAACTACCCCCTGAACAAACTGCACAGTACAAAACCACCCAACAAATCACAGAGATGCTTAAATAAACAAACTGATTCAAGCTGAACTACATTGATGAATGAAACATGCAGGTACAACAGTATTTTATACCATTGAAAGTCAACTTATCCAATGTTTGTGGAGTCAACATTGAAGTGGGAGATGCTGCCCCTTGGATAATGTTTTTCTCACGTTCATATAGTATTAACTGCCCACACATCTCATTTTAGCACATCCATTCAGTAAAACGTTTAGTCCAGCTCTTGGTGCTAAATGTTTATCGTGTGTAGCATGAACACTTCTTGGTTTGATGTTTTTATTTCTAATTTTTCAACTGTTTTCATTTGATCAGTTCGTCTCTGTTTGACACCAGTCAGGACAATGAAGAAGAAGATGATGAGGACCTTCCCCCAGAGTTGAAGATGGAGCGCGAGAAGGAACGGCGAGTGGCTAACAACGCCCGCGAGCGTCTCAGAGTACGGGACATCAATGAGGCGTTCAAGGAGCTTGGGAGGATGTGCCAGTTACACCTAAGCCACGACAAACCTCAGACCAAACTTCTTATCCTGCACCAAGCCGTCAATGTCATCCTCAACCTAGAACAACAAGTCAGAGGTCAGTTTGCAAGAGGAGGCACACTTATGTTTACCTCTGTTAACCCATTTAGACCAGATCCATTGATGCCTGTATAAGCCTCAAAGACCGGGTGCGGCAATTGCATCCTTCTCCCCTGAGAGCCAGAAGATATGGCATCTCCTGTAAGACATGTGACTGATAAAATACATTGGGCCTCATTCACAAATCTGTACTTAAACCATGCATTTCAAATAGAATATATAAGAATTTTCATATTGAAACGTAACAGTTTTGGCTTTCATTAAATAGTTTATTGGCCTATAATTGATCACCCAACCGATGTGGTGTTTATTGTTAAAGTTTAAAGTGAGCTCAGGTCAGAAGTGAGGAGGAAACAGACACAGACCGAACCTTCCATGAGCGTCTGTCCTGATCCTGAAGCAGCAGTGTCATAATTATAAAGCGACGTCATCTAAGAATTAAGAAATGTCCGCAGCGCTTGTGCTCTGCATTCAGCGCTTCAGTTATAGAAGCATGCTTTATATGTTATTTATTACATGTCTATCTGCTTCAGAGGCTGAGAAATATCTTTTGTAAACATTGTCGATACCGTCAGCTGCTCCGAAACCCCTTGCGTTTTAGTTTTTTTTTTTTTTTTTAAAAAGGCTTGGGCTATAGAGTGCGTTTTGACTATTAGTCAGTGCTAGTGCTATAGCATCTTGGTAGATTTAATATGTTATTTCATTATACTGATGTGGCCTGATGGTTTTCCCTTCTCCATCAGAGCGTAACCTTAACCCCAAGGCAGCATGTTTAAAACGCCGCGAGGAGGAGAAGGTGTCTGGGGTGGTGGGTGAAGCAACGATGCAGCTCTCAGGCGGCCATCCCGGTATGGGAGGAGATGGACACAATCCAGTTGGCCACATGTAACACCAGGTAGGTCCTCATGAATGACTAATAAAATAATAGTTCAGAATGAAATGTATCTATTTTGTACATTATTAGAATTTAGCTGTCAGCATCATCCTCACTGTTTTTCTGCAGTTGTTATTTAGTAGCGATGCTGCTGCATAATGTCTTTGTCTTTCTTTCACAGATCTGGTGCTGTTTCCTTGGCTGTCAGAGGATGTGGCCTTAACAATTTTCTTCCACCCATTATTCTCAGTGTGTGTTTATGTGGACATGTCTGTGTATTGTCCGTTCAAGTTTCAAGATGCACATTCGCACACTCGTACACACATGCATACTGCCAAAACTGACACAGCCTGTTTGTCGCACTCCCAACCATGACTACAAGCTCAAATGTGAAGAACTTTTTTTTAGTTTTGCTTTGTTTTATACATTTACAGTTTTTGTTCAAGTTTTGGTTTCCACACGATGATGGAACGCCGGAGTACTTTACGTCCTGCCACAAATTTGGGACTTCACACACTGCCGAGAGGTGCTCTGGTGAAAGAAAGGAGACCTAATCAAACACAAATTAAATCAAGGATTTGTGCCTAATTGTTACATGTTTTCTAATTGACATTTAAGCAAATTGCTTTACATGAGGAACATTTATTGTAAGGGATTGCTTATGTGTATGAGCAATTATTTTTAATGTATGTCATTCCCAGCGTGATGGTACAGTCTTACATATGTTATGTAACCAAGCCTATAGTTGAAGTTGAATTGTCTAAATTCTGTGACTTTTCCTTGATGAAATGTTTGAGTTGGGTTGTGAATAGGTCACGAGGAAAGGTCAAAGTTTTTACAGTTCAAACGCAGCTTTCATGAAAAACGGGAACTTTGACCTAGAGACTGTCTCCGACTGGAGCCCAGTCTCGTCCCAAGAGGCGTCTGGAGACTTGGAAATCGAGGACTCCTTCCTTGAAGGTTAAGGATTTTCCAAGCGATAGAATCTGTCAACTACAAAACTGTTCTTCCTCTGTGTTGACCACAAATTCTAGTATTAACTCCAGTGGTTCCTTGTCATAGGTTCAGGGTTTTGTATTGCTTTATGTACTAAAGCAGTCATGGACGAGACAAAGCACAGTTGTATAGGTTAAGGCTGGAAGTTGAGTGTCGACCTGTCGTGCATTTCGGTCCCCTAAAAAGCCATTTGAGACGAAGTGGTGAGCAGCGCTCCGTGCTGTTACTTTCTTGAAATGGGTTACTGACGATGCCAGCAGACTTAACAGTTCCACGTTTTTACCCCTGAATTGATCTTCTGTAAAAAAAAAAAAAGACAAAAAAATCTGGGTTCCTTTTGATAGAGGGATCTCATCAGTGCGCAGTTGTTGAAGCAGACAAGTCTTTGTGTAACGAAGGCTTTCTTTTCCTTAACGAGCATTCCCACTGAATTACAGCCCTTCACCTTCCTCCGAGTAAGTCTGTCAAGTTTCTTACTGAGAGAAGTGTGACGTGTAAATTCACTTCATACATTACTCTGATATGTTTCATTTTTCAAAATTAAATATATATAAAAATATATATTTTTTGTTAGTCTATACATTGTAGATTTTTTTACATAAATGGCAATATTAGTTGAAGTTTAGAGTGTATTGTAGATGAGCTGAAAAAGGGGATATTTGACAATTAAATGAATATGTTCAAAAATTGAATTCACAATTGAACGACAGAGGAAAAGGGGTCAACGGATGATGAAAGACAAATGTTGAAAGCGTTTGGTATATACTTTATTCCAGTTTTTGTTGTAAGGCATATCATCAGCTACCCAGATTAATTCTTTCTTTCCATGGGGGGGGGGGGGTGGGGCGGGGGTGTATGTGGACAGAGTTTTTGCTGCGACCTTGTTAAAGTGCGCTGACTTTAGCAGCGAGGTGCCGAGGAAAAATGTGGGAAGGGGAATTTTGTCTCTAACAGTAATTATGCAACTGGTTTTTGAATGTAGCTACCATACAAATGTGGATCGCCTTCATTTTCAAAGTTGTGTTCCTGGGTTTTCTCAGTACCGTGTAAGAGTTTTTCTTTTCACCTTATTTTTTTTCTTCTAATGTCTGACCTAAACCAAGTGGCTCCGTGTGCAGCTCACCGTCTCTTTTTTTAGAATCCTGCACATTTGTTTTGGAGGCAGACGTCGGTATTGGGTGTAAGGTAATGGATAATATGGAGAACAAAACAGTGTTATTGTGATATTGAGCCCATGTCATGTCATGTTGTGACTGGTTTTTACCAACATGTTATCACAAATGGGAGGTAGAGCATTTTGTGTGTTTTTATTTCTATAAAAAAAAAAAGATGAAGAAAAAGACCTATACAAGTCAATAGTGTGGCCTTTTCATTCTCAAGACTTAAGATGTCATGATGGGAGAGTGATACCTTATCAGTGCCTGAACTTGTATTTTCATTTAAGACAGTCTTTATTTTGTGAACCATATCATTTCATTTATCATGGAGATTAAAGAGGTACTTGTTCATTCCCCCACCCTCCCTTCTCCTAATGCTTTTTTCAATTTTCAGGAAGAAGTTTAAATGGTATAAAGAGATTTTTCTTTCAGTGTATCTAGTTAAATAAATAAATGTTACATAGATCTTGTTTAGTTTTTATTCCTCATTTCTAAATATTCAACTGGATGATAATGTCCACACTGCTGTTTTAGTGAAGGTCATGGGTCCAGATCCTGAGTTTTCTTTCTACCTGCCCTATATTTTTTAACAGTTTTGACATAACGGGGTTCAAGAGATGCTGCTTGTGGCTCTGGCTGTCCGCTTTTGATGAACGTTGACATGTTTCTGTGAATGTGTTTCTTCAGTTTCAGTGTAGGGCGTTAGTTTTACTTTCCATAGCAGCTGGAGTTGATGATTTGGAGCATTTTTTTTCTTATTTTATTTCTGTAAAACATCAAGTTTATCGTCTTCAATGACAATTTTCACTTCTGAAATTTGACTCTTCCAGCTCTTGGTGGATATTGACAATTACCTTTTTGTGAGAAGCTCTTATCACTTCTTTCAAAACGTTATATTTAAAGTTTTCTTTAGCCATAATCATTAATATTACAAGATCAATAAAGTGTTCTGAAGTTTGTGGATTTATTCCAAGGGAAGATCTGACTTGACGTCATTTAGTATTCTGGAAAAATTCCTATTAGGCAGCAAGTTAAATGCTAAAAATGTATCTTTGGGGGAATCTTATCTTTACTCTCAAGTCATGACAAGGCACAGTTAGCAGAAAAGCACCCCCAACCACTGCAGGAGCACAAAGTTAACACAAACCTACTTTATTATGATGGGAAGTGTTGAGTCTACGTGCTGCGATTTGGTTTAGTATAAGAGAGCAGTGATAAAACACTTGCTTCCTCCAACTTTTTGTCATATCTTTGTTGAACTGAATTGATGTGACTATTGAGTGTTAAATGCATTCACTGGTACACAGCCCTACATCATGGGGAGTGAGGACACTGACTCCTGCAGGGTCCTCCCAGTGCCTCTCTCAATCTCTTTCTTTTTTTAATATATATAAATATATATAGTTGAGAACTGTCTTGTATATAACAGTAATGTAGCAATAAATGTGCCATTTTTAATAACAGATTATACCTTTTCCAATGTCTGGCTTTTGAATATTGTATACATAAAAAGGAAAATAAAGGAAAACATTGTAATAAAGGGATTACTGTAGTGCGGAAGATGAATTTGTTCATATTTTCTATTGCTGGCCGCCGAATAAATAACTAATGCACGTGTCAGCTTTATGAATATGAAACCAAGGCACCACATTCAATCCAAGCAGACATACCAGCTAATACAATTGATTTCATGAAGTCAACATGGCGCAGGACTGGAGTATTAATTGTAGGCGGATGGCTGCCAAAGGTCTGTGTCGTAAACACAGATCCTTTTTCTTTTTTTCGGAGTGTGGCCTGAAACGACCCTGAGCTGCCGCACGCACACACCGCGCAGCTCATTTGAGTCAGGCGTCAGCGGAGGCAGCCCGGGGTCCTTCAGAGCCGTCCACAGTGCCTGGAGGGAAGCAGCGCCGGAGAGAGAAGGTCAGGATGGTCCAGAAAATACTCAATAAGTTCATCGGTGCCAAGTACATGACTATCCTGAGGACGTGGTGAGTTTCGGCCACAACACGGGAGCTAACCAGCACTGGAAATAGATTTTTTTATTAATTTCCATCGTGTTGTAAACAAACAGGCTACGCCCCCGTGTCCTTCTGCATGACGTTTATAAGTCGACATTAGCTTCGCCTGTCCTTTTATGTCCTATAAGCTTTACTAGCTGCACTAGTTAGCATCGCTTGTTAGCGTCCCCGTGTTGACGAGTGAACAACCAGTGAAGGAGACGAGTTATATCGATATGATCGTGCAGGTTTTAGTCAGGCACAGCTGTGTCTGCCCTGTCGAAAATTTCAACCCTAGTTCAGCACATAACTGTTTGTCAATAAACTTGTCCCCTGAATCATCATTCGATTGATGTTTTCTAACCTGCAGTGAATTATAAGTTACAGTGTGAGTATCTTAAAAAAAAGTATTTTGATTATATAGTATTAAAATAGTCCAATAGATGCATTCTCTCTTAAACAGCTTGTTTCTGTATATGCATACTGGCAGCACAGTGATCTCACTGACCTTGCAAAAAAGTAGGTCAACCATTGCTGACTAGACATTGATAAGATTATATCATAATTAAAGGCAAATTATTCTTACTGATCAGAAACATTTTTGATTAATGTCAGATTAATTCATACTTTTGTCAGCAATTTATTAAACGTTTTTCTATTTTTTTTTAAATACACAGCTGGATGGATAAAAATGTTTTTTTGATTCTGATCATTAGTAATCACCAGCAACATAAAGTATGAGATTCACAACCACTGAATTGCATTTCCTGAATTTAATTATCTTCAGGAAATTAATTACGATTTTTAAAATGTCATTTGGGGTTTGTGTCTAGACTTAGAAGATGTTGAACCTAACGAATGTCATTAGAAATACTGTGTATTTTGTAAAATATTTATGCGTACAAGAAGCAGTTATGCAGTATATATATTTGCATTATAGTCTATTTCTTGTATGATTTCTTGTTTCATTTATATGTCACATGTTATCTTTCTTCTAGGGTACCTAACATGGTTGCCTGGGGAGCAGTGGGCGGTGTGGCTCTGATCCACTTCACAGACTGGCGGTTGTTTCTAGACTATGTGCCGTACGTTAAAGGGAAGTTCAGCGACGATGAATAAAGTCTCGCACAACTCTAAAATGTGAGTCCACTGCCAATGTGACCAGCACGTGTGCAACTGAGCTTTTTTTGTGGCACACTTTGTTTAGTTGGATTGCCCGTTAGCTTTAGCCACACCCATGCACTCCAGATAAGAAAGCGACAGGTGTAGACACAGGGGGGGGGGGGCATGACAGGTGCTAAACTGCATCTGCGCAGACAGTGAGGTCAGAGATGCCTCAGACATCTGCAGTGTTTTCCACAGGCTGGGAACACAGGCCACAGAGAGCAGGACACCTGTCATCAGACAGGCTTTATGCTTCTGTCTAATCTAGAGCTTTACAAAGTCAGTGAACGACAAAGATAAAAAAAAGATAAGACTATATGCCTTAAGCAGAATTCAAGTGTAGTGAACTATAGTGATGTTGCAATTAAATCTTGATTGAAATACTGAAATGATGAGTAAATAAGTGTGACTCTGTACATTATCTATATTAAGACAATACTGTGGATATCACAATTAGTGTTTTCTTATAGTTAGCAGACAAAAATCAGTATAATACAATATTGTGACCTAAATGCCTAACAGTATCCATTATATCATTGATATAATTACAGATATTATATCCCTGTTGGAAGCTACATATCTCTCTTCCCCCACCCCCTGAAACCTTTGGGTATGGTACCACCTGAACCTGTTCACTTATGTCAGATGAGGAAGTTTGTGAAGCGGGAAACAGGTTCCCAGCCTCAGGGACAGGAAGGATGTGCTTCTCATACATTCAAACTGATTTGTGTTGTGCTGTACATTTTGTTTCATTGTTGAACTAGTGACTGGGCTGTGTCTCCGCCTGCAGGACCAGAGCTTGGGAATGGGCATACAGTATATGGGTGGATTGCTTGCACATCGAAAAACTTAAGTAGGACGACCCTGGCTCAGCCATCAGTCTCTGGGGACTTGTTAGGAAGGAGGTGGACTTCGGGACGCAATCTGTGGAAATTCATTTTCCAGTATTATTAAATGTGAATAAAGCTTTAATGTTCTACATTGTGTCCATTTTTGTCTCCTTCAAATTTCCAACTGTCGATGCTATTTTTAAAACTGTGTTCACATAAATCAGCTCACATATCCCTTTTTTTGTTTGAGGTGATTTTGAAGGAGTGGCTCTGTAGATGTGATCTATGCAAACTGTTCACGATTGTTTGTTTTGTCAAAATTGTTATTGTGAAATATTTGATGAAATGAAGACAATGCATTCGTAAAGTATCTGAATATATACTTCACCAATAGTGCATGATTACAAATATGGAATAAAAAGTCATAACAAGCCTACAGCTGCACACTGAGGCCATTTTCAATCTGACATTAGGCTAATTTTTTGCGGCTGGCTGCGAAATTTGCGTGGATAATGTCTTTCATTTCTCCCATCGAAGGGGGAGGGGACTGAAAGAGGAGAGGGGAGAAGGGATTTAACATAGCGAGAGGGAGAAAACGAGATAGTGTCTTCAAGATGGATAAAAACGAGTAAGTACCCCATCATTAGGGCGAGAAACCCGCGGACAGAGATGTTTGTAGCCTTTGATAAGTGGAGGGTCGTCTGCATAACAAAGTATGTTTATCATCGATCAGACTAAAAATGCTCTCGGTGGTCTCGCAGCTTTTGGCAGACAGCAGCGCTCTGCAGCCGGGATGTGTGTGTGTGTGTGTTTTCTGTTGCCTCTCTGTCTTTAATATGCCTCATATCCACAGCTAATGTTGGACGGAGCATGGAGTCGGTGCACTGCGTCGACAGGTTTGTATTCCGTCGTGAGGTTTTCAAGCCTCGGACGCAGATCGGATGTTTCCTGCAGCTGAACACTGTAGATGTGTGACATGCTGCCTTAAAATGGTGTCTGTGTTTAATCGATGAGCTCCACTCGGTCCATTCATAAAAGCCGGCTCCAGACCGCCGGCTGACATCGGGGGGGATTGTCGAGGTGAAGCGGCTCCGCTCACCAACATGAACTTTTTAGGCTTTTTTTTCAACAGTTCGAAGCCGCTGCAGGTGAATGTTTATATTTTTACTACATCCGGTTATTTGAATGATTCTGCTACACGTGTGATCGTTGCCACCGCATCTGTGTTTCGTCGCTATTTACGGTCTAGTTGCAGCTGCAGCCTGATTTATGTTTCCCATAGGTTAACGTCGCTGTGCAGGTAGCACTCTGCGTCAAGCTAAACAGGAGGTAAATTAGCACTTCCGTTAGGCCATTTCAGAATAAAAGACCAAGACCCAAAATGGTTGTGGAGGGTATTACATTCTGCCCGACCCCGTTGTGTTGAGATTAAGCTAAAGAGTTTAAACGGAGAAATAAAACCTAAACAAATGTCTAAAAGCATTGATATATATTTTAAATTCAACACAGTATGTGACATCAACTGAAGATACTAACTTTAATATCTTCCCAAGTCAACCATTAAATTTCAAGCTCAAATTGATTCAAAGTGACATAATAAAATATGATTTGATATATCATTATCAAGTGTTTTAATTGACCCAACCAGATTTGCTTTAAATCCAAGTTTATTATTGAATCTTACACATCTACCTTAGAGTTTTATTATTATAAATATTTAAAACATTGATGAAAATTAGTTTTCTTGCATAATTATACTTTTCTGCACGTTTTTCATAAAGCTTTTTTTGCTGAGGTAAATTGCTTCAAGATTATACCTAATTTGCAAGGTACATCTGATTGCTTAAAACATTTAGACGACAGGAACTTGATCTTTAGTCTTCATGTGATGCCATAACTCCACAGACTGTGGTTCATGACGACAATACTTGCTTGTTAATCTGCTTCATACCTCTTCATATGCGTCCAATGCGCTAAACATCAAAGAAAATACTTTGCACTAAAAACCCTAATCCAGCTCTGATTGGTGACGACTAATATTTTATTCTGAAATCCAACACCCAGTGACTTCCTGTCACTTGCGCTGTCTTCACGCAGCGGCGACGTCCCCTGTTTTCCTCGCGGATGTGGCCCCTCGCGGCCGCTGTAGCGAGGCGGGGTAGTGACGCGGCCGAGGTTCGGCGGCGGAGCGATCTGCGAAACGACAAAGGGAAGAGGAGACGTCGCTGGCGGCGGACAGAACTCGTTTCGGGGACGCATGTTGTAATATGGTCGAAACAAAAGCGTGAGGAGCGATAGGCCTGTCCTTCTCCTCTAAAGTAGACCGACAGCTACACGTAGTTAAGCGGCGTCGCTTCCCGCTGTAACTTTTCAGTGGATTAATAGGCTGCTCGCGGGGGAAATGGAGAAGAAAAGGTGGGATTGCACTGCTCTCCCCAAGGGCTGGAAAATGGAAGAAGTGACCAGAAAGTCGGGTTTGTCCGCTGGAAAAAGCGATGTCTATTATTTTAGGTACTAAAACGAACCGGGGGGCTCGTAAAGAGAAACTTCATGTGGGGAGGGGAGGTGTGTGGTGGGGGGGCAGGAGGTGTGTGAGGAGGAGGTGGGTGGCGGGTCGGTATAAAGTTTGGGGATGTGAGGGAGGAGGAGGCGGAGGGAGACGGAGCCGGGCTGCGAGGCCACACGGGCCGGGCTCCTCTGCCTCCGCCGCCGGGAGGAGGAGCGAACTGACCCGGGCTCACCGGCAGCAGCTGACGAGGCCTCCGATGACTCACACAGGAACCAGCCCAGTGTCATTACCCGTCTTGTGTGTTTACTGATCTGCCATTGAAGTGAATGAACGACGCCAGATTTGTTTCCATTTAGCAGAGGAGAGGAGCACGATGAGGAGCAGAGGCAGGACAGGGGGGAGGCGGGTCGGTTGTATAGTCTGTGGTAGGCGACCTGTGTTCACTCCTCCTGCTGTTTCCTGTGTGGTGATGTAACACACATCTGCATGACGCCCTGGCACCTGTCCACCCGCAGCTGTGTTGCTCGGGTTCCACAACAAACCGAGAAAGATGCTCCCACAGTGTCTCCATCCAGACATGTGTGTTGATCTTGTCATGTTAACTCACAGACACTCACAGGTTATACATCGTGTTTGGATATTTCTATATAAACTCATGTCTGCTCCTCATGCTACCAACGAGCTTTTAATTCAGATCAGGGCCTCAGTTTTTTCAGATTGCTTCCATTTCGCAGCGCGGTGTGATGTGGGTTCAGTCTCATCTCTCATTTGGATGTGCTCTGGTTGTGCTCTGACTTGTTGCATGTTGTTGTTACTTATCTGTCTGTTGTGCCTTCATCCTTGTTCTGTTCTCTGTGTGGTTTTGTGTGTGTGTGTCTTGTGTTCTGTTCTGACCTGTCTTGTACTTGTGGCTACATGGTGACGGTTGTGGTGAGTGGAGTGGTTTTTCTCATGTCCTGTCCACTGCCTCTCCTCCACCAGTCCCTCCGGGAAGAAGTTTCGGAGCAAGCCTCAGCTGGCCCGTTACCTTGGCAACCAGATGGACCTCAGCTCCTTCGACTTCCGCACGGGGAAGATGCTCATGAGCAAGCTGAACAAGAACCGCCAGAGGCTGCGATACGACAACAACAACCAGAACAAGGTGAGAACAAACTGACCGTGAGACACATGGGACGCCTGTGACCTGAGGGATCCGATCACTAGTGGACAGATCCAGGTTCAGGTCTCAAAGACCACATTCAGGAGGGTTCTGGGATGCATGTGGCATTATATTTCCTGCTGCGTGAGAGCATCCTGAGCCACACATGAGGGACCACTCACTCGGCTGATGTCTCTATTTTCATGCTGCTCGGTATCCATACACTTTTTTGTTTGTAGCCACGTCCACAATAACAACACTAATCCCCACATAATCGCTGATACTTCTCAAATTGGTGTAATCTTTCTTCACAGCTGTTACACAAGTTTCATCCAGCTCCTCCTGACATCGTCACACACACATACAAACACAGTGGCCACATCTATAAACTCAGACTGGGTGAAAACAACCTAATTTAGTTTTCGCGAACCCAAATTACGTGTTATTTGCCTATAGAGCGGGCAAGTGAGATCCAATCAAAAGCACTTACATTAGCGGATTCATTTCAATGTCAGGTGTGAACATATACTTAGTGCTGTCCACTTGTGTTCAGATGACGGATGTTAATACCAGGTCTGAACAGGACCTATGTTCATATTACACTCTGTTTACTATATAGTGACCATAGGAAGTCCAAGTGTGGAGCAGAAAGTCATCCATGGCGTGGAACAATACTTTAATAGATGCAAAAATAACATGTAGCAGCACTACACCTACACATTTTAATTTTTACCGCTAGTTACAGAGTAAAATATTAAGTGAGTGAAGCCATTGCAAACATTGCTTCTGGAAAATGTGCAGACAATCGGTTCTGGACATTTTCCGGAGTTGCTTTTGACACCTGAAGAACGCAGCAGGAGATTGTTCGAGTCAGTCTCCTTCACAACAGCAGGAAAATGTGTGAAACATTCAGGCGAGGAGTGACACCTGTGGAGCAGGAGGCAGAACATAAAGTATCTATTCTGCTGCGTAAAAGAGTTGTTTTTGTTAACATCACATCGACTGCAGCGTTGGGTCATATGGACTCTTCTTGTCTTTTTAGTTTTATATCTTTTTGGTGTCTTCTACGTGTATGACACTTACATTTCATCCTGAGATGTTTGTTTTCTTTTTGTTTAGCTTTTTTCAGTTTTGCATCCGCCCCCAGCACCCCCACTCTTTCTGGACATTTTCAGGACATTTTCCTGCTGTATTCTCTCAAGGGCTTCCCATTCTACATTTTCTGGAGTTTTTACGAGGGGAGGCTGGAAGGTTCTCGGAGAGATTGTCGGGATCAGCTGACTTACTGTATATCTGCGTCCTCACATACAGCCCCCTCTGAAAGTTTCAGGAGAATGTCTGGAATTCAGCGCATATCTGAAAGCAGCATAAGTGAAAGAAGGAGCTATATTGTACACTGCCTTTACTTTCAGCAGGTGGAGTTGTGTTTTAACTCTAGTTGGAAAACATGGTTTTAGTTTCAACTCTACAGGTAAAATGTTCAACGTCAACAAGAAACAATAATTTAGTGTAAATAGAGGTGAAAATCTTCTCGGGCTGATTGTTGCTGGTGCCGTATTTTAAACAGCTACAAAGTTAGCTAAAAACCAGAACCGGAAAGGCTCTAGTGTAGAAGTAGGTCTATATTGAAAATAGAACTTGATAATAGTACCATAACTTAAAAATACTTAATTCAAATCAAACCAAAAGTGGCTTTTACATTTTTTTTCAAACACGCAGTGAACCTTTGTTTTACAGGGCCACAGTCAAACCAGTTTCTTTTATTTACTGGTTCACTTCAGTCAACTCTTAAATCCACAGACGCAGCAAAAGCTTTGTTCTCGTTTGAATGGCTTCATGTGGTCTTAAAATAACCTGGTGCACGTGTGTTTTCTCTCCTGTCCATCCTGCCCTTGGGTCTTTGAAGGGAAAACCTGACTTGAACACATCACTGCCAGTCAGACAGACGGCCTCCATCTTTAAGCAGCCTGTTACCAAGGTTACCAACCATCCCAGCAACAAAGTGAAGACGGACCCTCAGAAAGCCGTGGACCAGCCCAGACAGGTACACAGCATCTGTCCGTCACAGTTAACATCTTCCCACATAAACCGGAGACATGTGTTTTCTGACTGTCACTGTTTTATTGTTCACAGCTTTTCTGGGAGAAGAAACTCGGAGGTCTAAATGCTTATGACATTGCAGAGGAGCTGGTGAAAACAATGGAACTGCCTAAAGGCCTGCAAGGTAAATACACCAATTACACATTGTTTATTTTCCTTAAATATCATTTAAGTGTGTTTTTAATATAATTGTTTAATTAAATGTATTCATAAGGTTATATTAAAGGGTAATGCTGCACCAGAGTAAGCATGAAGCCATGAGCATATAAGAGTATTAAAAACACAAGGATGTTTGAATACCAAGTAAAATGAGTATTACAGAGTTAAGCAATGCTTTTAGAATATAGAGTCGGAGGCGGCCTATAGCTCACCTGATTAGCTGGTGCTCCACATCGGCTGCAGGTTGGGTTTGAACCCGACCTGCTGCTGCACATCTCCCCGGCTCTGTCTCCCCATTTTATACTTGTCTTATCTAGGCTAAATACTCTAAAGCTGTCTTTCAACAAAAAAAATTAATGAAAATATAGTCGGGAGTTACAGATTCAAGTAGCTTTTAGCAGATTTTTCAGAAACCGTTATGTCTATGATATCACTAAATCCGAGTGGAGTTTTAAGAAACGTACATGTTTAAAAAAAAAAAAAAAAATCTGATAATTATTCCGTTGTTCTCTCAGGTGTTGGTCCCGGCTGCTCAGATAAGACTCTATTGTCGGCCATTGCGAGCGCGCTTCACACCAGCGCCGCTCCCATCACCGGCCAGCTGTCTGCAGCTGTAGAGAAGAACCCGGGAGTGTGGCTCAACACGGCACAGCCGCTATGCAAAGCTTTTATTGTCACCGATGAGGACATCAGGTGGGCGGTCACCGAACACAACTCTACACAGTTTGAACATCTGTTGGAATGTGGGCCAAGGAAACAGTTGTGTAACAAATTGTGCTAAGATCTTGTCACTTCTTGTGTAGATTGACTGTCATATCTGTTTTTGTGGTATTGACTTCTGTTGGTCAAAGCGAAACACCCACTATAACCATAATGGCAATCACACTTCAACCAAGGCCCAACAGACCCCTTAAACTCCACACTACACAAAGTCCTTCATGTTTGTTGGGACACAGTTGTGAACATTTTTTGAAGATATATATTAACAGTTCATTTCCTGCTGAATCCACATCTTCTCAGCAACACATTAAGGGTGGTAACAGGTAGCCCAATTTGTTTCTCTACCGACTGAGAAAAGCCTGCACCCCTTATGAAACCACATTCAAATCCGTGAGATCCAGATTTTTACTTGGATCTGGAGCAAATTAACCGTTAACAGTCTGTGTGGAGCGCAAAAGAGGGGGAACACATTGACCAAAATGCATCGACTATAACCTTTAATTTTATTTGCATTCACGTGTCGATAGAGATCAGCCAAAATGTTGTCTGGACTTAAAACAAAAAGTATTGCTGTTTGTGTTTTGTGAGGAGAAACGTTCTTGTCGGACTGTAAACTGTGTACGGCAAACGGATGACAAAGTTTTGGCCCAGATATCCGCTGTCTACACAGGTGCAATTGGTGAATATGTCAAAAGAACAACATTTTCATAAGAGTGATACAACTTCCTGAATTTGCCTCTTAGTATGGATCCGTGCCAAAATAGTATGACTTCTTTCTTGGCAATGTTGTTCCATCATTCAAAGTTTCATGAAAATACATTAGGAAATACAGAGGTGAAACTATACCCTCCTAAATTGAGGTAAAATGGTAAAGAAATAATTAAAATATCTGCCAAATTTGAAAATTTGTATTTTGCCCAAAGATGACAGGCTGGTCTCTGTTTGAAAATTTCCAGATTCCATAACAAGTGACCCGGCTCTCTGTAAAAACCATCTGCTGTGTGCTGATTCTGTGGATGTTATGAGCAGCTGTAACTGCCAACTGTAACAGCTTCCTGTTGTGTTTGTGTGTAGGAAACAGGAGGAGCTGGTGTACAGTGTGAGGAAAAGGCTGGAGGAGGCGCTGATGGCTGATATGATGGCCCACGTCGAGGAGTCTGCCAACCAGGGGGAGTCTCTGAAGGATGAGGGCAACAGCAGCGAAGACATGGAGAGCGCATAGCACAGGTCGGTCAGGGGACGAGTACATGGCATCAAATAAAATAACGGAAAATTTGTGAGCTTGTGATTTTATTCCACTTGGGACACAAAGGACAATAAATAAGATCTGAATGTATTTTTCTGTTTCTACTTCTGTTTCTTGCCATTTGCTGAGTTAAAATGATTTTATTTGAGATCTATCCTAATTGTTGATATCTTTTCCTTTTAGGGTTTTGTAAAGCCTGGTTCGGTTCATTCAACGGCTTCACACACACACACACACACACGACTATGAAGAGTAGGAGCCCTTCACCAGTCCAGCCATGAAGACCCCTGCCCCAGTACCAACATGAACCTGATTCCCTCCAGAACAGCCTAAAGAACTGAGTCTCTAATGCGCCCATTCAGCATTAACTCCTCTGGATGGGATTCGCTGACTCCAACGGCCATTGAAATATACTCAATGATTCTCTTTTAAATTGACTTCAACTGAACTGGCAAATATTCTTAATAACTTATCTACAGTGTCAAATTCCATTGTTGATGATCATGTGCATACTTCTTAGTAGAAGGCTTTGAGTGGGTTTGTAGTTTTTGCGACAATCAGGTCATTTCCAAACATTTAACGTCAGCAAAGGGTTCATTTGGGTGTTAATGCTTCTTTTCTGGGCAGATTTGAAATGAATGTTTTGTATTCTTGGCTCGTCTCCCTCTTAATTTCCATGATGCACTTCATTCATAGTTCGATAAGACACACAGAGAGAGAGCCCTCTTTTCGAGGGTTTTGAGCTCACTTGAATCAGCTTCAGGGCCATACTGCAGATGTACTTTGAAGCTTGTGTTCATCCATCAGAGGGGACAGAGTCAACTTTTATATTGTTACCTCAAAGAAATATCCTCCATGTCACCTGTGTCACCCTGTGAGTCACGTTCAGTACCGACCAAAGAGGAAGCTCGTCATATTTGAGAAGCGTTGAGGTCATTGACTTTTGTCTGTATTTGAAAACATGATGAGCACAATAGTGAAGAAATGACTTGAAACCTCTTTCTGTAGTACAGCTGTTACTGTTTTTAACTCTTATCATCATATATAAATATATATTTACGTAGGTGCTGAGTGATGTTGGTAAACATTGCTGTTAGGTGCCAAGGCTTTGTTTCTGTGTGTCAACATTACCACACACACGTGCTGCCTCCTCGCAAAACACATGCGCAAATTTGGTGACAGCAAATGACAGATTATAGTTTTAATGTCTTTTCATTTATTATCAGAGTAATAATAGTTTATTTTATTCTGTCTCCCTGTATGTCAAAGCTTGATGGTGAATAATTTGATTCACATTATTAAAAATTCCCTTTTCGATATCAGCAGGCTGATTGCTGAAATGAATTTGATTGTATTACTTATTAAAATGAGTCAGTATGTCGGTAAATCTGCTGTTGGTGTTTTTATTTTCTCTCTTAAAAATGTCTCTTTACATTCACCATTTTATTACCTCTACCAAGATTAATGTGTTTGTGTGTGTTTGTACGTCTACAGCAAGATAAGTCAAACACAGAGGACTGATATTTGAGTGTGGGGAGTTTTGTGCAGCTCTGAATAAAAATCTGGATCATGTGAATTAAAATGTTGTTAAATAAGAGGCGGGTGAATGTGCTCTGTATTTAGGTGTATCTGACCCCCCCCCCCCTCACTAAGAAGGGCTGTCTTAAAGCCCCTCTGCCTTGCAGGAATAAGTCAGAAGGGACAAACTCCTCCATCCAGATTAACAGTTAACGTGACAGTGCCAATGCTTTTATGTGCAAAGTGGACAAAGTGCAAAATGCTGTCACCTGCACTGACAGTGGCTCCGCAGATGAGTAGAGGATACACCGGTGTCTTCGTGTCAACCTCCTGCCTTTCTGATCTTCAAAGTTATGTCGCTGCTCACGCTTTAAAGTAGTCGAAAAGTAGTCGATATGGCAACACTGGAGCTTTACAGTAAGGTAAGACTGAATGTAATCGAGTGTGTCTCTTTCTTTTCTTAGAATTTTTAAAGTAATTCACCCTTCATAAATGTATACATTACAAACACAACCGCTGTTTTGTAAGATGTGTATTTGTCAGTCCTTTTCCAGTTCTATACATTTTGATAAACTCTATCCCTAATGTCCAAATCATTACTTTTCTTCATTTGTGTTCTTCAGCCAATAGTTGATAGATTTCCTGTTAAAAAATCTGCAAAAACGTTGCTTTTTTTATTCTCATTTCTATGAACAATGGTCAATAATCTATAAATCTGTACTGATCAGAATGTGGATTGAAACTGACGTATTAGTTGGTGAATTAGACATGTTGGACGTAAATAATAACTAATCCATGTAGGCAATTTAGAGGAGGATGACTAGTGTTAATTTTTAACACTGTTTAGGAGGCTTTTATGCTGATGGGTCACAAATCTGTGAGGGTGAGGCCAGGAAGTGTGACATGTACCTGCACAGTGTTAGAGAGTGAAATAAAAAATGCTTCTCTTCCGGACTCCACGTTGTTATAACATATGGCAAATGTGTTTTCCATTTCTATTATTCAATGCAGTATTTTAATAGTTTATCATCACAATTGTCTGTTTCTTCCTCAGGGGGCTGGTGTGTGGATTCCTGATCCGGATGAAGTCTGGGTTTCAGCCCAACTCCTCCAGGACTACACTCCTGGAGAGAAACATCTGCTGCTGCAGCTCTCTAATGGAAAGGTGACCCACATGAAAGCTGTAACATCCCTCCAATATTTTCACAAAGTACTTACTGGTCTCCCTCCCCCAAAATAGACCTCTGACTTCCTTTCCCATTGACAGGAGATGCATTACCCAGTGGGCTCTCCTGCTGATCTCCCACTGTTGGGGAACCCCGACATCCTGGAAGGGGAAAACGATCTCACGGCTCTCAGCTTCCTCCATGAGCCGGCTGTCCTGCACAACCTGCGGGTTCGATTCCTGGACTACAACAGCATCTACACGTACTGTGGTGAGCCTGGAACAGATGGAGGCAGAGGACAGAGGAAGATTGATGGAAATCTTAGGGATGACTCTCACAGTGGAAATGGGGACAATGTACCTGCAAGTGTTCCTGCACTGGCCAAATGCTAGAAGCAGAAACGGGAAGCCACTATGTGCTTCTGTTTGAATAATTAGAAACACATAACTTATAATGACCATATTTACTGTTAAGATCATGATTTAACATCTAAGAAATATGCTCCACAGCTCACACTTTTAGATTTCTTTACATCTACCTAGTTGTGTCAAGAAAATTTACTTAAAATCCTTCGATGATCCCACTTGTCTGCATTGACGGTCAAGTGTAAATACACATTGTACTTCTCTGTCCATTGTGCATTGTGTAGTATGTATACGTCCTCTCAGTACAGATAGATAGATTCTTTAGTTGTCCCTGTAGGGAAGTTGTTTTGCTTCAATAATCACAGAGCGTTTCCACACCAATATAAAAACATGAAGATATACCCAACACTTACATTTACATGGCACCTTTAAGCAGCTCATCATTGTGGAATAAAGGACATTTTGGATCTTTTTTCTGTAAATAGTTTAAATTAGGAGGCGAGACGATTCCTCTCATCACCCAGAATGATACTTGCCCGATTGGCGACTGTTTCTGTTTATATATTCTACTGTTTATCTATTACCACACTCATGCTGATGCTCATGTTTCAGGTATCGTTTTAGTGGCCATTAATCCCTATGACCAGCTCCACATCTACGGAGAGGAGGTGATCGATGCTTACAGTGGTCAGGACATGGCCGACATCGAACCTCACATCTTTTCAGTGGCAGAGGAGGCCTACCGCACCATGACCAGGTCAGACCTCAAAGATCAGAACCCATTGGACTTTAAAGGGATAGTTCCTCTAAGAGGGAAAATGCACTCTTTATCTATTCGCCACTATGCCGATGGTTGAAGTGTTTGAGTCCACAAAACACACTGGAAACGTCAGGGCTTACAGCACAATGTTTTTTCTGTTGTTTTTATTACAATTGAAGAATCAGTCACCAATTGTATTGTGTATAAGTTTTTTGTGGACTCAAACACTTCGCCCACCCCTCTATAAGCATAGTGGTGAGAAGATAATGAGTGCATTTTCATTCTTGAGTGAACCATCCCTTTAACTGAGTGTTTGTTGGCCCTTTGCAGCTGTGATGTTAACATTTAATACACTCTATCACTTATAGTGATAAACCTGCAGATATGAGCGTGTATGAGATGTATAAATATGTTGGTAGGGAGGAGAAAAACCAGTCGATCATCATCAGTGGGGAGTCAGGATCAGGAAAAACTGTCTCAGCCAAATTCACCATGAGATACTTTGCTGTGGTCGGAGGAGCAGCCAAGCAGACCAGTGTGGAGGAGAGAGTCTTGGCTTCTAACCCTATCATGGAGGTGAGGAGGGAAATGTGTCACTTACTCTTAGTTACAGTATGGGATGTCATATAAAGATATAAAATAATCAAATAAAAAAACGAATAATTTGTGTCATTACCCACAGTCCATTGGAAATGCTAAAACCACTCGAAATGACAACAGCAGTCGTTTTGGGAAATACATCGAGATCGGCTTTGGTAGAAAGGGAGACATCATCGGTGCTAAAATGAGGACGTATCTACTGGAGAAGTCACGGGTCGTCTTCCAGGTACACATTGACTCACATTTCTGTTTTATTTTTTAACATATATATTGTTAAAAGGTGCTATCTGTGAGTTCTGTGACACATATACATACATATACATATACATCTGATATTTGTTTGTATGAAAGGCTTCTTCAGAGAGGAACTACCACATCTTCTACCAGCTGTGTGCCTCCAGAGAGCTGCCTGAAATGAGGTCCCTCAAACTGGGTGAGACTGAATCACAGGCGACGCTCTGAACCACGTTCACATGAAACACTCTGTGTATATAGTCGTGATGTCACATGCAGTCCGAGAGCGATGAGGGTAAATTTCCTTCCTTTCCCAGATGCACCCGAGAATTTCCGCTACACCAATCAGGGAGGAGAGATGCAGATTCCTGGTGCTGATGATGTGTTAGACCTGGAGCGCACTCGAAATGCTTTCACCATCCTGGGTATGGAGTATTTAAATTCACACGTTGCACCTTTTCAATCAATCAACCAATCAATCAATCAATCAATCAGACTTTATTTATAAATCTCACACAAACAGAATGTAACACAAAAACTCCCCCCTCAAGTACACACACACACACACACACACACACACACACACACACACACACACACACACACACACACACACACACACACACACACACACACACACACACACACACACACACACACACACACACACACACACCATCCTAAATTATGTAGAATTAACAAAACAGATTGACGTATTTCTAAAAATTGCAGGTGTTCAGCCTGACCAGCAGATGGAGCTCTTCAGGATCCTCTCAGCTATTCTACACCTGGGAAATGCCAAGATCCAAGCCAGTGGGAGAAGTTCTGATAAGAGTTATATTGATGTAAAGAATTTTTTACTTTTGTACTTACGCCCACAAGGCTGCAGTTATTCTTTAAACACATTTGTACTCATGTATCTGTCACTAAGTGCATCCCTGTAGCAATTGACCTCTCTCTGTATCTCTTCCAGGCAGATGACCGCTCCCTGGCCGTCTTCTCCCAGCTTCTTGGAGTTGAGGGACCTCAGATGGCTCACTGGCTGTGTCATCGCAGGCTGGCTGTAGGGGGAGAGATGCTGGTCAAGCCGAGGTCCGGGCAGCAGGCCACAGAGGCCAGAGATGCTCTGGCTAAACACATCTACGGCCAGTTGTTCACATGGACCGTCCAGAGACTTAACTCAGCCCTGCGCTCCCAGAGGGGACAGACCAGATCCTTCATAGGGGTCCTAGATATCTATGGGTGAGTGATCTGGCTTGGTGGCATTAAATACAAGAAGATATGTAGTGTATAGTTGAATTGACGAGTCTTTGTCTCGGAGCAGGTTTGAGACCTTTGATCGGAACAGTTTTGAGCAGTTCTGTATAAATTATGCAAACGAGAAGCTCCAGCAGCAGTTCAACAGGGTAAGCCACTGACTGAGGATTTGTGTGTGTGATTGTTTTTACAACCAGAGGCACTGGACTCACACCTGCCAGCAGCTAAATGATTTTCAGTGTCTGTCACCATCTTCATTAAGTTCAGCCTGTCACTTCATCACTTACTCCTACACTGTTTAATTCGTCAGTCACAGATGTAACATGCAGACACTTGTCTCAGTGTAAATCCTGTCTTCAGTTCTACAGTTTAATGCACTCGCAATACCTGCGTCTTATTCTTCTTTCTCTATCACGATCAGTGTTTGATATTTTTCTGTTTTTCTAAGAGCTGATGTGTTTCCCTGCAGCACGTGTTTCACTTGGAGCAGGAGGAGTATGTCCGGGAGGAGCTGGCCTGGAGCAAGATTGAATTCAGTGACAATCAGCAGTGCATCAACCTCGTCGAGGGACAACTGGGCCTGTTTGATCTGTTAGATGAGGAGTGCAGGGTCAGACACGCCTTCTCTCTCTCCCTCTCTCTCTCTCTCTCGCCTCTGGGGGGCTATGTTTTCGGCTGCGTTAGATATCAGGGTTATGCAAAAACTACTGGTCTGATTACTGTGAAGGATAGTGGTCAGGAGAGAACCCATGAAGTTTTGATGAGATCAGGATCAGAATTTTTATTTCCACTTTCTTTAACATTGTGAGGGTGTTTTGTTTGACAATTTTCACAAATTCCCTTTGGCCTCTGTGAAAATATTCTGTGTTTATGATCAGATGCCTAAAGGCTCAGACGAGAGCTGGGTACGGAAGCTGTACGACCAGCACCTGAGCAGCAAGCCCCACCCTCACTTCCAGAAACCTCGCATGTCAAACAGCGCCTTCATCGTTCTGCACTTTGCTGACCTGGTGAGTGACGAAGGTCCAAACTCCTCACGCAATTCAGTTCATGATAGTTCAAGCTAATACAACGACATTATAGAAAACACAACAGCAAAAGTTAAGTCACAGCAGTAAAAAAGAAGTTACAACACGAATAAGAAAACAAAAGGGCAAATAAAAACACTCCAAGTAAAGGGAAAAAACATATAATTAGAGAAGCACAATGGCAAAAAAACAAAACACGACAACAAATCATAACACAAGTAGAGAGGGTGCAGATCCAATCATTGACGATCATTGTGGATATAGCAGTTAGAAGTTCATGTTGTGTGATTTGTTCCTCAGGGCCACCATAATAACTGGATGAGAACTGTAGTGAATCAACATTCATCGCTGTCCATTATTGAAGATGAAGCTGTCGTCATGACTGTGAAAGTGATTTGTGTTTCTCTGCTGTGTTTGTATCATTTCCTTTCAGGTGCAGTATGAATGTGAAGGATTTCTAAACAAGAATCGAGACACAGTCTATGAGGAGCTTGTTAATATCATGAAAGCGAGTCAGGTAGATATATGCTAATGTGACAAATTTCATGAATATATTTATTTTGCATGTGACTAGTGAATCCATAACCCTTGTGTTTGAATGTGTGTGTGTGTGTGTGTGTGTCAGTCTGAGCTTGTGGCCGAGTTGTTCCAGCAGCAGGAGAACGTGCCCTCTGTGGCCAATGGGAGTGTTCGCTCAGGGAAAAGAGCGACCAGAGAGCACAGGCTGACGGTGGGCTTCCAGGTGAGCTGCTTTTCAGTCACTGATGCTTCACTCCATTTCCTACTGCAGACAGTTAACAGTGAGTCTGTTGTTTGTGCCTGTCAGTTCCGTCAGTCCCTACAGATGCTGATGGACACCCTCAACAGCACCACCCCTCACTACGTCCGCTGCATCAAACCCAACGACCTCAAAGAGCCGTTCATGTAAGTCTCACAGTTGTGACTGTTTGCAGTATTTTGTGTTAAAGATGTGGAAACACACTAAATGACACACAACATCTTCTCCGGGTTAGGTTTGACCCCAAGAGGACAGTGCAACAGCTGAGAGCCTGTGGGGTGCTGGAGACCATTCGTATCAGTGCTGCAGGTTTTCCATCCAGGTAGTGAGGACTTCCTCACACATTCAAAGCTCTCATCCAGAACTGAGCATTTAAAATGGCATTAACTGTCACCTACGAATGAAATAGACACCAGAGGGCCAGAGGTTTTGTAAGTTTTGTTTATAAAATAAACTCTTAGATGTCGTTTTTATCTTACAAGCACCATGTTTCGCTTTGTGAGAGATTGGTATCGACCTGACGTGATCTTGTTATTCATCGATCTGTGGTTACCAAAGGTGACAAGGCCTTTTCTGTTGGAAACACATCATCTATTGAGATCAGACAGGCAGCTTTGTCAAGGGGTTATGTTTTTCCCCTTTTCCTTTTGTTGGTTGGTTTGTATGTTTGTTAGCAAGATTACACAATAACAACTGAACAACTTTCCACAAAAAGTTGATTGAAGGTTGTGGTCAAGAAAGAACCTGTTACATTTTAGGGCAGATTCAGATTAGAGGGCAGTTGCACTTTCGTTAAAATTGTGAGATCGGGCATTTTTCAAAGATTTCATGATAAAAAATATGATTTCAAGTTTAGATAATCCATTTTTCCTCAATCACTCCCATGTGAAATCAACACAGTCCCTGGGGAACACAATAGTGTCAATAGGGGCTTTATTAATGGACTGTATATTATCAACCCTGAATGCAGGCACATTATGAAAAAAAAGGACATACTTCTGAACTGAACCTGTTTTTCCAGGTGGACGTACGAGGAGTTCTTCAGCAGGTACCGTGTCCTTCTGCGAGGGCCTCAGAGTCTGGAGCAGGCGCAGGCCTCGTGTCAACGGACTCTGCCTCAGATCATCTCAGACCCGGACCAGTACTGCTTCGGAAAGACCAAGGTGTTTTTCAGGGCCGGTCAGGTGGCTCTCCTGGAGAGGCTGAGGGCCGAGAGGCTGCGTGAGGCTGCTGTGGTCATCCAGAGCCGGGTCAGAGGATGGCTGTCCCGGATCAGATTCACCAGGGTCCTCTGGGCCACTGTCACCATACAGAGATACAGCAGAGGAGCTCTGGCCAGACGGTGAGGAGGAGAGAAACTATATCTATATCCAAGAAGTTGTTTTTCTCTGGATCACACACATGTTCTTCCTCAAAACTTATCTAAGTAGTATTTGCCTCTTTGTCACATTGGCGACAGACTGGCCCTGACCCTGCGCTACACCAAGGCTGCCTTAGTGATCCAGAAGATGTACCGCATGGTGGTGGTCCGACAGCTGTTCCTCATGATCCGCCAAGCCACTATCACCATCCAGGCCTTCACCAGGGGCACACTGGCACGCCGCACATACAGACAGGTCAGCACAGTCAGAACAAACCTCCTCTTGTCCATCTGCGCTGTGTTTTATAGCCTCTTATTTTGATCTTTTGAAAGGAGCAAGCTTCAGGGACATAACCTGAACCGATGAAACATTTGGACTCTTTTCTCTCTCCTCAGTTGGTTGCAGAACGGGCCACTGTGTTGCTTCAGGCGAGAGTGCGTGGGTGGTTGGCGAGGCGGGCGTACAGGCGAGTGCGTGCGGCGGTGGTGTTCATGCAGTGCTGCGTGCGCCGCAGGGCCGCCAGGAGAAGGCTGCTGAAACTGAAGAGCGAGGCCCGATCCGTGGAGAGGTACCGAGAGCTCAACACGGGCATGGAGGTCAAAGTGATGCAGCTGCAGCTACGAGCCGACCAGGAGGTGGGCTAAGGGTTTCAGGACTGGGTGTGATCCACTGATGGGATCCATTTGAGCTCTAAAACGTCTGCGTTGAGATGTGATTTCATAATTATATGATAATGTGTGTATGTGTCCAGGCCAGAGAGAGGGCTGCTCTGAAAGAGACCCTGCATGCAGAGCGAGAGGCCGCCTCTGCTGAGCTGGAGGCTCTGAGGCTGATCATACAGAGACTGGAGAGCCAGAAACACGAGAGGCCTCCGCCCTGCTCAGACATCAGTGAGAAGAAGGAAGAGAAGAGGAAGAGAGCTGAGGACAAAGCTGCTCAGGAGATCCTGCAGCTCACACAAGTAGGCCAGAGAGTGACAGAAAACATCTCGAACAACAGTGGTGATATTACTCAAGTAAAAGTACAAATAGACAAAAATGTTCTCAAGTTGTTCCACTGCAGGATAAAAGTAAGTTAGTACTTGCTTTTAAATGGACTTATAGTATTGAAAGTAAAAGTCTTTGATGAGTGTCTCCTATTCCCTAATGCAACAGACTACTAAATCATTATGACTCAACCTTTTCTTAATGGGGTTTTACCAGCAGTGATGCTGCCGCTGCAGGAGGCGGGGCCTAATGTTATGTTCCCGCTCTGATTAGATCGATGAACAAATCCCCTTTACCTTATTGATTATTTTTCAATATATAAAAACATTGTGAACATGTAACACAGTGCATTATAAAATATAGTGGAGGGCTCAGATATTTGCTGATATAAGAAGTGGAGTGAAAGTGAATCTCTCTCACTAAAGATGCATGAAAAATTTACTTAAGTTCAGTAACAAAGTAAATGTACTTCTCTGCATCCCACCACTTTCTGGTAATGAATATTTCACCATTCTTATTTTCTATTGAATTATTCAGGTTTTACTCACTGATTCTCTTTCTTTCTTATTTTTTAAGGAGTTGCAAACGCTGCAGAGAGAAAAAGATGATTTTAGCAAAGAGAGAGAAGAACTCTCTGCTCGATTACTTGAACAAGAAAAAGCTAAAGAAGGTGAGCTCCTTTACAGCTTCATACACTCTCTCTGTTTTTTCTCCTCACACTGTTTCCTGTATACTTCCTCTTCTTGTGTGTGTGTGTGCGCGTGCGTGTGTGTGTGTTTGTGTGCAGAGTGTGTCCATCAGGCTGTGTCCCAGGCGAGTGCGGCTCTGAGGGTGGAGCTGGATGAAGAGAGGAGAAAGTACCAGGGCCTCCTGAGAGAGTTCACCCGACTGGAGCAGAGATACGATAACCTCCGAGAGATGAGTCTGCTCACTGAGGTTCACAAACACACTGAGCCACCCACTGAAAGAACTCCACACTAACACAGTTTGGGTGTTAAACTCCATCTTGGTTGCTGAGTGTGTTTATTTTTCCTCCTCATGACAGCGCACCAGTGGCCACAGGAGGACAGACTCCACCCAGAGTCAGAGCTTTGAGCCTCCCTCACCCACCCTACTGTCACCCCAGTCCCTCACCCCTCTCCCCCTGTCACCCTTCCCGTTTGCCTTCCCCTCTCCTGAGGAGGTTCGCAGGGTCAGCGTGACGTCTCCCTGCCGGGAGAGGACACTCTCTGTGTGTAGCTCAGAAACAACAATGGTGAGATGATGTAGGAGTCAAAGAGAAACAAAATGATATTTGTTGAGTTATTTTGTCTTATATCAAATTTTCCCGTTGTATTTGTTTGAGCTCGACCGATGTATCAGTCCTACCTACTTTCTGTAATTTTTTTGTGAAATTTTGGTGATAGAAATTCATCCGGCAAAAAGTGTACTTCATAGATGTGCAAAGATTTTTTCTATTGTGATAAATATCTGCCAAAATGAGTCTTTGGCAGATATTTATGTGTCTGCATACAGAATAAACAAGGCAGTAAGTGTACATCTCACATTTAAAAAGTTTATTCAGGTTATATATATATTTGGTTGTATTTGTATTATGAAGTTTATGGTTAAACTGTAAAACTTATTAAGCCTTAAACAAATTTCTCTTTCATAAGGGTTTGATAACAAAATCTTAGTCCTCATGGCAAATTATTTTAAAAATGTATATCAGTAATTATCCCTAATATTGGTATCAACATCGGCCTAAAAAATCGGCCTTTTTTCTCACTGTGTTCTTGTTTGCTCTGACAGGACTCGTTGATGGAGAAGATGGACGTGGCCAAGGACCCGGCTGTGAAGATGAGAGGAGAGGACCTGGCACACGCCTACGACGCCGTACGAGTGGCCAACAAGTCCGTCAGTCGTCTGTCACCACTGACTCATCCCTGTGGTTTTTATGCTGGGATTTATATGTGATGGATAAACTCTGTCCTCTTGTTTCATCTCGCCCTCTGTGGGTGTCAGGTTCCTGGAGAGTCAGCTGCGTAACCAGCGCAGTCAGTGGGAGGAGGAGCTGGAGGCTCTGAGGAACCAAGCATCCTCTGCTTCTTCCTCTGCATCACAGCCACAGGTATGGAGGTGGCCATCTGTGGTGCATGAAGGACTCTGTTGAAAGCTTATGTATAAACTGAGTCCTGAACTGTTGTTGCTCTCATGCTCTCATCCTCACCTCCTTCTGTTATCTCCCAGCATTTCTTTCTTACATAACCAGTCAACAATGTAAGAGTCAGTGTATTGTGGAGTGCAGCTGCCCTCACAATCCCCTGCTGGCAATGCTGTTTTACTTAAAGCTCTTTGTCTGTTGCACTCGTGTCGAGTCACTTGGGTCGAGGGCGCTGGATAAAACCCCGAATCCCACATGTGAGTGTGTGTTTGTGGTTGAAGGAGCTGCAGGAGCTGCTGGAGGCCAGAGAGCAAGAGTGTGTCAGACTGAGGAGAGAGCTGAAGGAGCTGAGAAGCACCGTGTCACTCAGACGACTCCTCACTCAAGGTGATGCCTCATTTCTACCATGAAAAAGTCTACGATTTTAAATTCTTGTTTGGGGATTTTTGTTTTAAAATCTTCAGAATAACTTAATCTTATATTAATAAGGAGTAAGAAGCGATATTTGGAGCATTACCTTATATTGCTCTTAAAAAAAAAATAATGCATAATGTACTTTTCAGACAGTTAAAATATGAACTTAGAAATGATAAAATATCCAATTTTTAGTTATTGTGTTTATCTTGGTATTTATTTCAACGATGCTGGTTTGTGAGTTGTTTTGTTTTATTTCCAGTTTTTCCATCAGCTTTGACCGCGGAGAGCTCGTCGTGTCCGTTCCAACCGAAGCCGGCAGCAGTCTGTGGTCTGCTGGAGTGTAGGAAGAGAGACGAAGCAAAGCTCATGAAGAACCTCATCACAGGTGAGACTGAGCCCCTGCCCACCTTCACCTTCATCTACACATCTTTTTATACACCTTCACCAGAATATCAAAGGTGCATTAATGCTTTAAATGCTCACTTTATATCAGACACAGTTTTTCTCTCGGAAATGTTGAATGCTCTGTTACCCGTGAAATCTAAAGCACTTCTGTCCGTTCTGAGAGAGGGATTCCCTCACTTCTGACTATCTGAGGTTTTTGCATTTTTCCCCTTTTGATTCTATTTATCGTGTTGGTACTTTTTCACTCTAGTGGGGGGGTTCTTAGCAGAGGATGTCGCACCCTGTGCAGACTGCTAAGCGCTATGAGCTAAATTTGGATTTGTGAATATGCTCAACAAAAACATAATTAGATGTATCAATTAAAGGTTTCAATACATTTTCTGTTTGATCTCAGTAACCTTAGGAGTGTCGTTCACACTCAGTTTGAAGTCAAACCTTAAATTTGGCTTTTCACTTTATGTCTGAGATTGCCTCCAGCCCCCTGTGACTCTTATAATAATTGTATAATAATATATATAATTATTATAAAATATATAATGTATTGTATAATAATATAATAACAAAGTGGTATTGGTAGGAGGTAGAGTGTATCCCCCATCCTACCAAGTGTCCTTGGGCATGATACTGAGTGTGTGTGAGCTTTGAGTGGTCATCAGGAGTAGAAAAGTATAAATACAGCTATTTACCATTTATAGATAATGAAAGAGACATTTTACGGAAGTAATGTTTGACTGCACTCGTACCTTTTAGACCCTTGATTCAGATAAACTTGTTCAATCAGCCTCAGTGACTGGATTTGTCCTCAGATGAGTGTCCATATGTTTTTGTGCACACGTGTGATTCAAATATGAACACATGAGCTTGTGCAGACACTCTACATTAGACTGAATTCCAGTCCTGTATGCGCTGATCCGACCACATCAAGAGACCATAGCTATGAAGTGTTGCTGTACTTGAGTCACAAGAACAAAATCACGTCTGACAGGTATGACCTGACCAAGTTCACTGTGCTCTTCTCTCTCGTCTGTGACGTCCAGACATTCGTGTGGACACCGCCCTGTCTCTGCCTCCCGGTCTCCCTGCTATCGTGCTTTCCCTGTGTGTCCGCCAGGCCGACTGCAGCAGGGACCAGACTCACGCTCGCTCGCTCTGTAGCGCTGCTGTCACTGCTGTGAAGGCAGCTCTGAAGGTAACCTGAGCTCTGAACCTGCTCACTGTACCAGATGGTTGAGGATGAATGTGTGAGGACAGGTCATGTCACGTCAGGTAGATTGTCACTCACAGAGAGACAGGCACAGATAACTTTGAAACTCTTTCCTGTGATCGCCACCGATAGTTTTGTCTTGTGAGTCGAACTGCAACAATCTGCTTACTATGGAGAAACTAAACCACAGCAAAACCCAGTATACTGTTTATTTCCATGTGACAACATGACTTCTTCTCTCCTCTGTTCCTGCAGAAACATAACAACAATATAGATGTGACAGCTCTGTGGCTGAAGAACGTTTGTGTGTTGCACGACCTGCTGACCCAGCACTCCCCAAAACAGGCAGGAGGAGCATCCATTTTTTATTTTTTTATTTTATTTATTTGTTGTATATTTATCTTATACTTCAATGTGTGATTATGATGTGTATTTTAGATTAATAATTATATTTTTTATCTGCTTTCTGTATTTTGTCACTTTCTTAAATAAGTGGTAAAAAACCATATTTAATAACTGATTATTTTTCTTGATGGGATAAGTCACGGTCTCACAGAGAAATTCCCAATATATTTTACGATGTGAATGTATTTGTTACTTTTCAGACCCTTGATTCAACTGAACTGGCTCCAATGATTCACGCCCTGAGCGACCTCTGCATCCAGGCCTATCAGCAGCTCCTCTCCATCACTGAGACACGCCTGCAGAACATCATAGGTGCCACTACACGCTGAGGATGATACCCATGCTAGTGCCTCAGCTTCTCCGGTTCACTCACACGCTGCTTATCTCGTCTCCCTCAGTCCCCGCCATGCTGGAGTCTGAAACCATCCCTGGTCTCTCTGGCTCAGCTGTGAAGTTGGGAGCATCCAGGAAGCGAGCCGGCTCGGACCCCCGGACAGCAGCAGGTGTTGCTCCCACCATAGCGTCGGTGCTGAGGGAGCTGGGAGCCCTTCACGCTGCCATGACCCATCAGGCTCTGCCCGCACCGCTGATGGAACAGGCCTTTCACCAGCTCACCTACCTCATCTCGGCCTCTGCTCTGAACAGCCTGCTGCTGCGGAAGGACGTGTGCTGCTGGAATCGGGGCATGCAAATACGGTATCAATACACACACATATACTGTACATACATATGCAACATTTCCCAATATGTCAACTGCAACTTCATTTGGACTACACAGAGAACTTGCTGACATGTTTGTTGCTAGTTTATATAAAGTAGAACACTTTTTTTCTTTTTGAAGGTGTTAAATACACTGAACTTACCGATTATTTATTGTGATCGATAAATTATTTTTCAATCACCACAAAACTTATATATACATATCGTGACACTTTTATATACTGTATATATACTGCAACGACTGAAGAATCATGGATAGATACTGCCCTTAATTCATATAATGTCTCATGCTACTACTTGCGACAATATCTTCCAATGCCAAAGGATCTAAACTCACGTTTTCAGAGTCTTGTTTATGTCCATTAACCACCTAAATGTCCACATTCATATATTTTTACAGCTTTTAACATAAAAAATGTGTTTTCTAACAAAATGAAACCCAGCAAATCTCTGAATAGTGACAAATAGCCATCTTGGTTTCTTAAAGCCCAAGATGATGTTTGCTTAAAAAAAATACAAAAATGGTCAGGTGTGAAAAGCTGGTACCAGTGAGGGTCAACGTGTGTGATTGAAAATGACTGAAACGCTGAAATAATGGATTATTGTCTTCCTCTTGACATACAGCTACAATGTGAGCCTGTTGGAGGAGTGGCTGCGTAGCCGTAATCTGCAGGCAGGGGGCGCTGTGGCCACGCTGGAGCCTCTGATCCAGGCAGTTCAGCTTCTCCAGACTGGGAAAAAAACTGAGGCGGAGGCACAGGCCCTAGTTCAGACCTGCAGTGCACTGTCCAGCCAGCAGGTGGGGCTCTCTGTCATCTGCTATCAAGAGAAAATGTTTTCTTTTTGTGTTATAATATTTTTGTCTAACTGTCTGCTGGTGTGTTATCTTTGTTGTACAGATAGTGAAGATTCTGACCCTCTACACTCCTCACAGTGACCTTGAAGAAAGAGTCTCACTGAATTTCATCCGTACTGTCCAGGTGCAGTTCAGATTTACAGCTGTCACATGTTTGATTATCATTTAAGAAGTAATGCGTCTCATGTCGGTCTTCTTTATCTTCGCTCGCCTGCAGGGGCTTCTGAAAGGCCGCTCTGACTCCCAGCCTCCACAGCTCTTACTGGACGTGAGGCGAGTGTTTCCTGTCACTTTCCTCTACTCGCCTCCCACCGGGCTCCTCGCTGAGCAGTTAGTCATCCCAGACGCCCTCAAGATTTCCTTTCTACGCAGAGTCTAGAAAACAGGACGTCTGGCCTCTTGGGTTCAGTGTCACTGCCTACGTATTGGATTTAGTGAAATTGGATTACTTTTAACAGGGTGTGTTGTGAATTTAATTCCTCTTCCATTTATCTTTCCAGGGACCTTAATTTGTCCGATGAACCTGTTAATCATTTCACCTCAGCTAACTAACTGGTGTTTAAAATGGCATGAATGCTAATGAAGACAAGGAATATAAAGTTTTTTTTAATGGGTAAATTCCCGAATTAGGCATTTATATATTCAGAAATAGAAAAGTAGAACTACAGCTTAACAAACAGGCAATGAACTGAAGCTTTTTTCTCCATCTTTTATTGGAAGCAGGAACACAGTGGGACATCAGCCCCAATCAACCCCCAATAAGAACAACCAGAATATAAAAAAAAAAAAAATTAGAAACATCTTGTGTATAAAAAAAATTCCCATGCGAGTACTTTGTACCACTACACATCATCAGTAATACATATTTATATATTCACAACCATTTGAAAAATAGAAAACAAGAAGGAAATATTACAAAATAAAGGAGACAACGATTGGCAATTAACATCAAATAATTAATGCGTGCTGGCACAATAATATTTTTTTCCTTTTTGTTTTATTGTTCCTATCATGCACCATTTCTGGAAGTACAGGAACCGGCATGGCGGCGCAGGTGCCCTCCTCTGCACAGAACAGATCATGCATGTCTGTCGACTTTGTGTCTGTGCTTTTTGTTGTGCTTTTACATTTATACTCCATTAACATCTCTGTGTCTCATGCCAGCCTGGTTACACCCAAACCTCCTCCTCTAAAATATCATTGTCAACAGCAATAAATAAAGATTTATTTTCGTGGCAATTTACTGCTTTGTGACGCTTGTTTACCTGTTATGTAAAGTTCTTAAAAGAATGTGCAGATGTTCCCTTCGAGGAAAAGACCTTGTACACACCAACATTCTTTAGATTCAGTTTCTCACTTCTTCCATTTTTGCAGCAGCTTAACAAGCTCATTTATAGATTCGTACATATTGTTTCATCATCATATCCTGTGTGTACGCAGTCTTAATATAACTCTTAATTAAAGCTACATTTCCTGAATGGGCACCTTCTCTCTCTCACGCACGCACGCCAGCAAGCACTCACACACACACACACACACACACACAGACATCATTTCCCAACTGCCCATTCACCAAGAGTAAAATTCAGGTCTACAAAAGAGCAGCAAACTTCACTTCACATAGTCTGACGTGTGTCTGTTACATCTGAGCTATTTACACTGTGCAACACCAACACCAACATCAATCTCTGTCTGTTCCATAATATTCAAATCTGCACTGAGACGCTGTACAAACAAGTCTCAGCTCTGATCAGCTCGACTACACCCGCGAGATCCGGCCTGTTACAATATAGACGGCGTTAACAACATATCAGACAAACGCTTGTGCTGATATAATCTGAAAAATAATCCACATTGTAAACATTATAAGAGTTTCTCATAAATGACTCATCTACATAGATTTTAATTAGAGATTTAAATGCATAGAGTTCAGTTCTTACACCTTGTTCAAAAAAGGGGGTCTTTAAAATTATTAATTTATCGTCAAGTGCTCCGGGCTGGAGAGGCACTCGTCAGGAGCGATGTAACAAAGAAGCAGGAAGAGAACAACAAAACATACAACCTGTCGTTTTAACTCGTTGACCCTGATCATCAGTTCCTCATTTGGATGCTGTTTTTAAAATCACAACAAGCATATAAACCTCGAACAGGCAAATAAATCTTTTCTTTTTTTCATGGGGCATTCACTGAAAATAGAAGTGACATGCTGGACTGTCAATGGCCATTTCACTACATTTATTTCCACATGACACTGATGTAAATTTATAAACAATCACTGAAGGACAAGCTCAGTATAAACATGTTGAAATAGGTGCGGCGACGACCTTGTGCTTCTAAAATCTCCATGCTTCTCTCTCCACTGATTAGAGCAACAGACTGAACTGTAGGTTCTTTAAGTGCAGGTACCAGACCCTGGTGTGGTGTGGATCTACAGCCCTTTAGCAGAGGTCGGACTTCTCCTTACCAGGGAATAGGGTTACAGCACCTGTGGCGGAATCATTAGGGAATGATGGGTAGTGGGATCATTAACGGTTTGTGCTCTCCCTGGGGCGCCGGTGCTGCTGCTTTCTAACCCACAGGAGGTTGCTTTAGCAAAATAAGGTCTCAGGGAACTTCTTGTTTTTATCATCTGCTTAGGTGCTGATTTTGATAAGGTAGAGTTCTTCACCCTCACACACCCAGTTCAGGGCCGTCTGGTTGTGGAATGTTTATAGTAACACAAAGAAGATGGAATAACCATCAGAAGACACACGTTTTATAACCCCTAGAGTCAAATAATCTCTTCAAAATCCAGCCAGAATGTGAATAAATCCCTCCTCTGTGTGACACGCTTTGTTAGTGATGGCTTTGTGATTACATCTGCAGGTAACAGGCAACACATGAGGTCGACATTAGAACATATTACAAACGCAGATCATACACACACACACACACACACACACACACACACACACACGCACACACGCACACTCTGATGAATCACAGTGCCTGCAGTTGTGTTTTCATCAGATTCGTCTCTCTATACAGTCGCTGTATTGATGACGCACAAACCATATGTACGAGGGTCAACGGGACAGAAGGCATTGAGGGTGTCAGGCAGTGTGCTCTGTTACAGGGTCGAGGGACAGAAAGACAGACGAGGACTATTTCTCAAGTGGCACACGTCCATTGAATAATCCCTTTATAACTACTATACATTACGTCCTTCATATATTATTCTTTACTTATAATGATACTCAAATATAAATATAACTCGGAAGAAGGCTGTAAATAAAAATAAATAGTGCTTTGTTCCCCTCCATAATATCTGGAATGTTTGAGGCAGTGCAGCCATTGTTGTGGTTGTTAATGGGTCAGTTGGTCCCAGTGTGCTTAGGGCTGGTCTCGGGATGTTTCAGCGTTTATCTCTTGGCACTTGCCTGAGCGGGCGCAGGCCGGGGAGGGAGGAGAGGAACCGGAAGGATGTGGGCATGTGTGGGCGGGTGGTCAAGCCACTGGTTATGGAACAGCATGACTCACCTATATAGATAGAAAGTATATATATGCTCTAGGATTAAAGTGTATGTGCTGTTCTTCATAAGGACGGTTGATATCTGTGACAATGAAGACACTGGGGCTTTTTTTTTGTATGAAGAAAATGAAAGTGATGCTTTGCGCAGCACTACGTGTTTCCCACTGAAATGAATGTATTTACAGCACTGGGTGTGTGGTGACTGTCTTATCTGTGCTTCTACAACACTGGATCATCAGGGCAGTGGCTAGCAGTGGCTCGGGAGAGAGCTCCAGGGCAGTATATGGCGACATCTGATTCAGGTTTCAAACAGTCTTTTTTTTTAATTCTTTTTTTTGAGTCTTAGCTGCGGCCTTCCTCAGGAGAGCGCTGGTCGGACTTGAGCTTGACAAACTCCTTGGCCACGTCGTCGTTGTTGCGCTGGGACAGGATGCGCAGCACGGTGAGGCCCGTTTCGTCCATGTGGATGCGTTTACCCAGCGGCAGCCAGCAGGCCACGCTGCCCTTGGAGGCCATGTCCTTCAGTTGCAAGACGGCCATTCCCACGGTGCGGTCTTCTCGGGCGAAGCAGTAGTCCTTCACACACACCTGCAGCTCGTAGCACTCCGGACCCACCTCGCTGCTCAGGGTGCTGCGGCGGAGGAGAGAGACAAGTCAAATACCAGCACATCTCTAAATCGTTGTTGTAAAACAAGAGCCTCCCTCTGCCATCAGTCCCCTTATGAAACCGCATTTTATTTCACTAGATCCTGATTTCTAGTTGCATCGGCACCAAATTGCGCAAACTCATACATATTAATCCCATAAATGTGCCTGATTTTTTCATCAAGATGAATGAATATTCTGTTAATCTCAAAGAAAATGTTGAAAAACCGCGCAAAGATAACGAAAAGAGAAATAAATAAAATATAAACCTGGTAAAGACCCCTGATCCGGACCCTCACCAAAATGAATGGATGCTTCTTTTGGTCATGCATACGGAAGCGTATTGCATTCACTTGAAAAAAAAGAAAAGCTCCAGGTAAAAAAAATTAAATGAAAAAAAGCTCTGTTTTTCGAAGTAATTATTTTTTTCTGTTTTTCGAATTTTTTTCCCCCCTGTTTTTCCAAGATAAATATCCTGTTTTTCGCTCACATTTTTTTCCCATTTTTACCCTTTCCGTTAGAACCCCTTTCAAAACAAGAGTCCCAACCACCAACCTGTTTATAACAGGAACTACACATCAATCTTCAATCAAGTTTCAAATAAACCTGAAAACATCAGTTGAAAGTCTCGACCATCTTTCGGGAGATATGCTACAGATAGTTAGAGGATAGTTTTCATTTTTGTCCCGTTAGTGGCTTTATTATGGAAGATTGATGTGTCATTCCTGTTATAAGCAGGTTGGTGGTTGGGACTCTTGTTGTTTTTTTACCCAGAGCTTCTTTTTTTTTTCAAGTGAATGCAATACGTTCCGTACATGCACCACCCTTCCACACAATTTCTGGGAAATCGGTTGAGTAGGTTTTGCCTCATCCCATCAACAACAAACAATCGCGGACGAAAAAACATAACTTCCTCTGCGGAGACAATTATTATCATCGTTATTGTCATCAACTACTCACAATGCGAAGGTTTCGTTGTATTTGGGAGCCCAGCTGTTGTTCTTCGACTTTGTGGCGTACTTCCTCTTCTTGTCGCTGAGGTGGGGGCCGATGATGTAGACCTCCACGAAGGGCCGGAAAATTCCCTGCGTCTGCCACCTCAGGTCATTGGCAGCCACGACTGAGGCAGGGACAGAGGGAAAGGATGGGAAAGTGTGCGTGAGCGAGTGAGACATTTGTGAGGAGAAAATGTGTGAAAATGTGATGAGAGAGGGAAGATTCAGAAGAACACAATACTGGCTCTCTCTCAGGCCTCACATTCACAGACAATAAAAGTAGCCCTGGAATTTGATACATGCAAAGTTCGATATTTCTTTGAATGCTGGCATCTATTCCTTTTTACTATCATAGTAATAATACATACATTAAAATAACTTCCCAATGCACTAATTTATACCTTTGACACTGAAAAACTAACAAATATTATTTAAAATTTCCTCTTAGACCATGTTTCCATTTGACCCCTTCCTGTTCACCTGCTCCACTGAAGACTTAAGTGTAAAAAATGCAATGGTGTGACTATATAATAACCTTATGTGAAATAAATTTAGACAAGCCTCTGTTAGAGGCGGGTGGAAATGACTGATTACAGGATTATTTTAATCTTAAATGTGCAAAGTTTAAAACTAAACTAAAAAAGATCTAGTTTGATGATGTCATGAAGCAGCGTGGGATCATGGGTGTTGTCGACCGCACCACCGCTGCTGATGAAAATGACACGACTCAGACGCAAATCATGTTCACGAATAAGGTTGTGTATTCAAGTTCTGTCAAAGTTAAAGCTGATTTGATGCAAATAAAAGGCGACACAAATGAAAGTCCTGCTACATTGAATAAAATTGTGTATTTCTCCGGGTTTGAACATTGTTGGACACATTTTGGGTGAAGTAAATGCACCAGTCAATTAAATAAATAATGTAGGTCTAGTCGTCTAGTGGTAATTTAATGAGGAAGTGTAATATATTATATCTTTAACTGTTCTCAGGTGGGTGAATAAACTCATGGAATGTGCACTTTCTTTATTGAATTTTTTTTTATATATTATTAAAGAACTTTGGCTCATCAAAGCAGTGACATTTAGAATAAAAACTACCTGCTGGTTTAATGATGCAATTTATATAAAAAAACAAAACCTGTCTAAGATTTTGGTTGTTTATCTTTTTGCAGTGTTGACGTTAACTTAACTTTTTTTTTCTCAAATCCACCATTTCTGTCAATAGTTGTATCAAAATATTATATAATGTTTGACAAAACAATCTCAAATTAACGTCCACTTATAAGCTTTTTCTGGAGCTTACAACTGTATCACACAGTTACATAGGAGGCTAGCGTTTGCCCAGTTGTCATGGAGATTGACGTGTAGAGATGCAAACTGTATTTTGTAAGTTATCGTTTACATCTCCAGCTGAACAAACACTGTCCACTGATGTCAACCGTATGATGCATTTGAGAAGTTCTGGAAAAAGATGGTGGAACTCGGCGCAGGACTGTCTTTGTCAAATATTAATCAAAGTGTCAATAATAAACGTTCAAGCTGATCCGTTTCTATTCCAAGTAAACATTCTCCTTTACCTTTCACTGTGACCTTGTGCTCTCCAGTGTTGGGGTGAGTGAAGATCTCCACGTGGATGGACACCTCTCCCACAGCATCGTCCACCCCAGAGCCTGATAGTGCCGACAGGACACAGTTCATTAACACACTCACATTTGCACACATGAACTACTTGAGCTCCTGCCACAGACCAAACAGCAACACAAGCCACTGTGCCCTCACAGAAAACAAGGTAACAGACCAATTCCATTTCAATTCCTCACATTGGAATAGAATCAGTTATAACCATGTGGATAGTACACAAAATATTTACTGGACAAATGTTTCTTTTTTTTGAAATAATCACTGTGGAACAGGATCATTTTAAACAAGGCACAGTGATCTGTTTGTGTGAGTGTTGTGGTCTGGAAGTGGTCAATCAGACAAAGCTGCTATGAGTGGGCACAAGTGTTTTAAATTTAGTGTGCAGTTTGCATCGTGAGGCGCCCAGAAACAGATTTAGTGGTTCAGAGACAATGTGGATCCAGTGAGGACAGTAATGTGAGCCCACTCATAGATGCATAGTGTCTGTGTGGATGTAGAGAAGAAGAAGAGGCAGAAGAACAGAGCGATGGAGAGGAAGAAGAGAAAGAGAGATAGAAAAGAGAAAAGGAGGAAGAATAGGAAAAATAATAAAACAAAGAGGGAGAAGAGGAGCAACAAGAAAACGAGGGAGAAGAAGAAGAAGAAGATGAGGAAGAAGATGAAGACAGTAAGAAGTGGTTAGTTCCCCTGACGTAGATCAGGTCGGGACATGCTCAGATGGACACACCCATTCCTTGGTACAGACGTTAATATGGTCAGAGAAAGGGGCAGGAAATGGGGAAGGAGCTAACAGGAGAGAGGAGTCGTTCAGCCTCTCAGATCTGACGGTGAGTGATGGTTCTAATAACATCCAGCTCACCTAATACAGCTGCACTGTGCGACAGGGCACGAGTCGTGAAGACTCAAATTTGAATCATTACACTGCAGATTATATGGCTGGGAATGCATATAGATCTAGTCTGAGATCCATCTTTGAATTGTTACCCTGAAAGAATACAATATATATTTCAATTATTCCACGTCTGCACCCTCCATCCAAAATAGCTCAGCCCTGGACTCAGGGTCCTGTGGCATTGACTTCTAGCTGCTGTCACTGTTTCAGGGAGAAGAGGACCAGGAGCTCCAGCTCCTTTGTCTGGGAGGGACATGGTGGTCAGATCTTTCCTCAGTGTGTTGGTGTGGTTATGTCATGGTTAACTTCCACACACAACTCCAGAAGGATACGGTGACAGATGGACATTAATTCTAAATGTTTTAATTAGCGACTTCATTCTGTCAACGGTATCTTTGTGGCGACGACCAACAGCCTATGTGTGTGTGTGTGTGTGTGTGTGTGTTTTCAACCAGCCGCCCACTAAACAAGGTGTCTGTGGGAGTTAGACGGCAGAATGTTCCTGGCATGCAGCTCTCTGCAGCTCCCTGGAGAGCATTATGGGATTGTTGGTTTCGCTGCCAGCGGGACCAAAGAGAGCAGCACTCATCCATCTGGCCTTGTCTACACTGTGGAGGACGTCCATGAAAGAGGAAAAAAGAAAACTTTGCTGGCCGGGGAGGAATGGAGATGTTGCCAGGGAGGCGAAGGCTTTGCTTCTTAAACAATCACAGGTGCTTGCTTTAAACCACACTGCAAATCTTAATCAGAATAAATATGATGAGCATGTGGCTTTTAAAGGATTAGAAGGCAATCTGATAGATTTGTTGGAATTTACGCCTAAAACACAAGAGTCGATAGAAATGGAAGCAAAGAAACTCTAATGTTAATGTTTCTTTCCTAAACTGGAGACATCTCTTTGAGAGTGTTTGTTCTTGACTGATAAATAAACAGCTGCTCATGCTTACGTAAGGCTTTTAATTTTAAATTTAATGTAAAAATTAAATTCAAAACATTTTGACGAAAAGACTGGGATATTTCAAGAGTAAATTCCTAATTTTACAAGAATAAAGTTGTGATACAAAAAAAAATCTGAATTCTATGACTATGACGATGTAATATTATGAGAAAAAGTTAAAATTTTATGAGGATAAAGTCATAACTTTACAAGAAAAATATGTTTTTTTAACGTAACTTGTAATTATGTAATGGTTAATTGTTTTTTAATTAGCTGAATGGATACAGTTATGCATTGTCTTGCATGTGTGTGCGAAAAAGTCAATTGTTTTGATACAAATATGAAGTGACAGAACTCAAACCACATGACCTGAGGGACTGCTTCTGATTGGCTCAGCCGATGGAGGGAAGGGGTGGGGGTCGAACACCCTTTTCTCATCACTGCTGCAGGGTGGGCAGCGCAGCACGTGGGAGCTCTGTGTGTGCGTGTGTTTGTGTTTGTGCTTCTCTGTGTGTGTTTGTGTGTGATGATACAGCAGGCAGGGACAGGGAGCCCTCCCAGACAAACTGAGCCAACAGTCATCATCATCCTCATAATCTCCTCTTCATCAATGCCTTTCACTTCAAACACAGTGGGAGGGGCAGTAACGTGGGGAGGGGGTGGGGGTTTCATCCCTGTCCTCCACACTGGAGACAGATAATTCACTGAACCTCTGCTTCAGCAAGCTTGAGGACAGTCCCTCTCTGTCACATGGCTTTTCCCGGTGACACGCTCTCAACATACGCACACACACGCACGCTTGGCCCTCGGGCCACTGACGGTGACATCATGCTGGATCAGGATTCCTCCACTTTAATGCATTTCTGTTCTTTTCCTCTGATGTCCGCACATCATGCTTCAATGTCTGCTCATACATACAGTCTGTGGCGTATGTATTCAGTGCAGCTCCATACATACAGACATCAGTGTGGATATTACATGCATGAATGCATAAAGTCTACATTCATATTGTTGTGTGTTTACAGAGATAGAGCGAGGAAGAGAGGAATTAGTATGTTGCATCTGTGCAATGCATTTGTCTGCTGTGATGAGTTCGAGCAGGCAGGGGGGGCGTTTCAGGATGCACATGGGGAGGGAGGTGGAGGGTGGAGGGAGTTGGGATTTGGTCTGGAGACTTTTCTGGTTGTCCTGCATGTCTCAGGCCCTGAGCCCGAGTGTCACATACCCTTGTCTGGGTAAACATCCTCACTAGTGGTGAACCTCACCCCCTTCCCGCCGAACACTGGCCCACAGATGGGGCAGAGGGAGGAGTGAACAGAGAAAGCAGAGACACGTAGAAGATGAGGTTTACAGACGAGAAAACAGACCAACACGAATAAGTCTTTTGTCTAATGCGTTATTGTCATTTAGTTGAAATTACTCAATCAAAATAGGATGACTAATGTATTTGAATTTACTCATTAAGGTAATTCAAATTGATTTTGTTATACATAAAATTATCTCAATAAAATAAAATTTTACTGAATTCAATTGATAAATTGAATCCACTCAAAAGTCTTTTGAATAATGAGTTACTTCTATTGAACTTACTATTGTTCTTCTGATCTGCAGTGTGACAGTCCTGCAACATGTGACCTCCCTCAGATCTACTGCAGTAAAATGTACTTTAGGATGTTGCCTGATTTAGATTTTTTAAATAATTATCGACTCAAATGCCATTTCTACAGCAGCGCCCAGGGACACCGTGTCATTGTCAGTGCTTCCACAAAGATGACGGCTGTTATGCAGCCATCTGACGGTGCGACGGAGGCTGAGCAGCGGAATGAAAGAGCGAGAGAAAAGAAGGTGGGTGGGTGTTTATTTCTTCATTGTAAATAGCTGTCAGATCATGTAAAGAATAATCTGTGTGCATCCAGAGGCTGGCTACCGGGAGACTCAGCTTCTTAAAGCAGGGAGAAAATATAGCCTCAACTCGACTGGGAAACCCTAACATCAACAAAGAAGCAGGAGATACTGAGAGGGGGTTTCCTTTGAGAGAGAGCTTATCCAAAGAAGATATATTAAAAGGATCTGAATTACAGAGAATGACATAACATCAAAAATTAAGTTTACATAGAGCAAATAAAGATACCGGAAAATAAAGACAATCAAATGTATTTAAAAGACACAGAAAATAAGTGTCATGAAGATTAAAGAGCGTTAGTTTACCTTGTGCGTTCTGTGAAGAGACAAAGGTCCTAATCAGTTTGTCTGTGGCCTGAGTGTAGAGGGACAGGGCGTAGTGCAGAGACAGGAGGTCAGGACTCTTCTCCAGGAAAGTCTTCTTCAGACCCACGCCACCGGCATGGAAGTATTGCTAATGTTCACCGAGACAAAATAGAAAACAATTAAAACAGTCAAAACACTTTGCTCCCGAACAAGCAAAAGCACTTCTTATTTCAAGAACACAGAGAGATATCTAGTATATTGTGATGTTCAGCTATGTCTTTCAATAATTCACTCACTCACATCTCGAGGAGTTATGATTAGTCGATTTATTTGATTAATGGATCTACAGAAAATAGATGAGCGTATTTTGATAGCTATTGAAATATTTAGATTCTAGTTATATAAGCATATTATCTCTGATATGTTCCACATTTTAACTGCATGTACATGAGTCAACATATGAATTGTTGTCTTTTTGCAAAGATTTTTCTAATTTAAAAGGCTTTTCCCACTACATGGGTTACTATTTATAGAAATAATGAAGCTGGAAGGGGACAAAAAGAAAGTTTATAGTCTGAAAGGTTGGACCGAACAAAAGCTATTTTACAAAAAAAGAAACTTTACCCTTGTAGGCAACACTATGGAGCAAACCAAAGCATATACTGTGATCTCAGTCAGACAACTCAATTCACTCAATCCTGGTGGAGAGGATTGGAGGATAGAGGTTGTGTAGAGTGAGCCATGTCACATGATTTGAGCTGAACAGCCTAAGTTGGCTGCCTTTACTAGCTTGAAAGAGCCATTCCATTTATTGTTCTTCCGTTTCATACATGTGACAAAACCTGTGCCCGTGTAAGAGTGAGTTTGTACCTTAATGGTGTCGAGGGCCAGCTCTATCACCGCACACTGCTTGGGTGAGAGCGCCTTGGCCTCCTCACGAACCATGTGCTCCTGAAGGCAACAACAACAAAGAGAAGCACAGAACAAAGTGAGGAGCCTGTCCATTCAGACCCTGCCCCATATTTTCTCTGTGATTGGAGTCCAGAGCCCGGTGGTGTAAAAACATATCGTACCTTCAGCTTGGACAGCTGTCCCAGCTCCTTGGCAGCGTTAAAGATGAGCTGAGTGCCCTGGAAGAGACGGAGAGAGAGAGAAAGGTAGAGAGGCAGAGAGAAAAGAGTGGTGTTGTTATTATTATTATGACAAAAAGGGGCAGCGGGAAACGGCTTAGTGTCACACAGAGGACGACATGACATTCATAGACAGTCACTCCGAGCCACTTTACAGATGTCACAGTACTTTCTCCTTCAAGTGCTGTTACCACACTTATGTATTCTTTCCAAAACATTTCACTCTGCCACACACACGCACACGCACGCGCGCGCACACACACACACACACACACACACACACACACACACACACACACACACACACACACACACACACACACACACACACACACACACACACACACACACACACACACACACACACACACACACACACACACACACACACACACACACACACACACACACACACACACACACACACACACACACACACACACACACATTTCAGTACAAAGAGGAAGGAATGTGCTTCAGCTCATGTCAGGGGCAAGGAAGTTTGTACGTTTGTACTGCAATCATAAACAAAACATGCACACACACACACACACAAACAGGTTTTTTCTGGGAGTGCAACACTGTTTTTTTCAAATCCTATCTTTAGTTACAGCTTTGCGTATGAAGTTAGGTTTTACCATATACTGTGTGCAGCTACCGCCTAATGAAGTTTAAAGAATTATACAAACAAGCAGAAAATGAAACAAAATACATAAATATGTGCGTAGAAGTTTCCCTTATTGGTCAAACCTACAGAAAAACAAGAATGTACCTTTGAAACTGTGTTGGTGTCATTTAAACTGTTTAAACTATAGACACTATTGAGTGACGTTAGAAAAAAATCTATATTTCCACTGCCTTGTTTGACTGAGAAGCTGAGGGAGAAAGACATGGACACGGAGGAGAGAGACGAGACATAATGATCTGAGGGGGTTTAGTCCTTACATCACTGTGAGAAGCATTCTTCAGCCTCCCCTGGAAAGAGAGCATGTGGTTAATACATCAAGCAGTGGCCAGTCCCTGCAGTCTGACTTCACTCTCACTGACTAGTACGTAATGAAAAACTGCTCATAATTTGAGGACTTTGACATCATCATCATCATCATCATCATCATCATCATCATCATCATCATCATCATCATCATCATCATCATCATCATCATCATCATCATCATCATCATCATCATCATCATCATCATCATCATCATCATCATCATCATCATCATTATACTCATTCTCATCCTAACCATCATCATCATCACTGCAAGGGATGTCAGCTTCTGAACTAATTTTGTGCTTTAAAAACAAAACAACAAAAAACATAATTTGACAAATACATAAATTCATGTTTGGCATAAAACAACAGTGAGATGGTGACATGTGTAATGGATGTAACAAAAATATGTGATATTAAAGAGAAATTTGCTTTTATTTTGCACAGGGTTGAATTTTGATGATTGATAGCACTGTCATGTCTGTACGTTTCGGTTTAGAATAAAGACAGGAGACAAGGAGTTGCAGTCAGCCTGGCTCCCTCTAACTAAGGCCACATCCTCACTACTACGTTGTTTTGCTTGAAAATGCATGAATTCTACTAGAGATACGTCTGGCGTCCATGGTACTCCAAACTTTTGGAGCCGCTAAAAGTTTGGAAACGCAGATCATCCCGTTTTAGTAACATGGATAATCAATTACAAGCGCTGCTGATCCGGTTACCTTTGCAAACAGCTGTTGTGCAGTTAAAATCAGTGTTTTACAATGATACAACTACTTTTATTTGTTGCTCAACCATCTGTGACACTTCCTGTGTCCAATGGGACCTGAGTGGGACGCGTAGCCATTAAAATATGCAGACATGAAAGTGGAATCAATCTTCTTATCTAACTCTCAGCAAAAGATCAAATAAGTGTATTAACCAAAATGTATATTCAAAACTATTCCTCTAAAAAAGTGGAAAAGATAATAAAAAAATCAATAAAAAAATCATTGAACTCTTTACATTAAAGCGCTATGCGACGACTTTGCATATTGGGTGGATATACAGTCAGATTTAAACTTCTTTTCACAAATTACCCAACTCTGAATGGTGTTAATTAAGTTAACTACCTTACTACATTACAGAGAATGAACTCAATTACAAAATTTTTTTTTTTTCAAACAAACTATGTTCACGCTAAAAAGTCATCTCATAGAGTTTTAAATAGTTAAAGGGGAATTATGTTATTTTTCCAATGTGTGGTCTGTATGATAAATTTGGGTGTGCCATGACATAGCACCATTGGCTATGTTGTATTGTTCTATATTGTATTATATGCCAACTTCAACAGTCCACGAAAGTGTTTATTTCACTGATAAAAAGGTTTATACTGTGTCTTTACTCTGTGAACTATCCCTTTAGGACCCAGACTAACTAATTGATCCTTTTATTTTGGAAAAAACTTTTAGGTTATATTTAATGTTGCAGTTGCCCCATAAGTGGCCATACCATAATCTATTGGACTGTTCATTTACACACCCGCATTTATAAACATAGGGCCCATGTTGAAAAATACTGGAATTCCCCTTTAACATCACTTTTCAAAGGATCCTTCTCTTAAGCTGCTTCCAGACACTCCGCAGTCTCTGCAGACTTTCTCCACTTGGCCTCCTAGCATAAAGTTCGCAGAAATCCAGGAGAAGTCCACGTGTGATCCCCCACTGGATTCAACGTGACAGATGCAAAAATGAGAAAAACAAAAAGAAAACAAATATCTTCCGTTGAAAAAGCCGTGACACGCACCTAGAAGAAACCTACAAAGAAGTCAATAAAGTTGGTGGTGATAAGAGCTGACGATGGTGTCGGGGTGCAGTGGAGTTGACACATCACTTCCTGCCTCACCCGGCTGCTCCAACTCTCGCCCGAATAACGTGGAGGATTTAATGCAGATGTGAGCGCGTCTGCGCAGACAAATTTCAGCAGTGTTGTTCATGTGTGAAAGACAAAATCTGGGTAAACTCCGTAGCCAATTCTCCAGATTTTACCCGGAGGTCTTGTGTGAAAACAGCTACATTTTGGCCAAACATCAAAGCTAACTAATGACCACCTGTAAGAAACAGTAGTCCGTGGATCAGGACTGTTACCATTCAGTTTAGCAGGATTTCATTCATCATAGTGACAACAGAACATGAAACCAAACCAGGACAGGTCTGCAGAGACATACAGTACAATACAGTGTTGTACAGTATACTGAGAGAGGACTGCACTGTTGAAATAGATCAGACGCAAGCAGCAAACCCACAGTTGGAGGGTGGGGGAGTCGGGACACAGTTCAAACAGGAGGGGGAGGGTGGGGACAGTGGGGGTGGGGGGAGGTTGAGAAGGAGGGAAAAGTGGGGTAGGGTCTGGAGGTGGGGGCAGGACACCGGATACCGAGCTACCAAGAGATCAGTCACCTCGACTGAGTCCCGGTCAGTGAGACACAATGCATGAGAAGAAACAAGGCAACACCAGGCGCAAGAGAGGAGTACCACTTCCTGTTTGAGGAGAGTGTTCAGGAAGGAGAGACGGCAGAAGAGGAGGGAGGGAGGCATTGATTGGTGGAGACTGTCAAGGGGGTGGGGCCTATCAGAACCAGTCAGGAATGCACCATGCTCCTGTCTTCTCCAAAGAGAGACAGAGGTTGGAGAAAAGAGGAGATAAGAGAAGGAGGAAGAGGAAGAAGAAGTGGGAGGAGTAGAAGAACAGAAGGAGGAAGAAGAGGAAGAGAAAGAAAAAGAGGAGGAGAAATAAGAAGAAGAAGAAGAAGAAGAAGACACGGATGTGACAGGTCAGAGAGGTGAGGCCCTGAGAAGGGACAGGGTGAGATGTGGGGCAAAAAACAGGGGAAGATCGCAGCCACATATAGCAGAGGACCAACCACCGTGGACGGACAGACAGACACACACGCAGGAGTGCTGTACTTACAATCATCTGTGGAGGGAGAGCGGTGGGAGCAGGATGTAATAGTAATCACACGACAACAACCAGAGAGAAGGGTCAGTCAAGCTGCAAAGAGCCCCACATCAATCAATAACACATGTTTGGGCCTCAGGGCTGGACGCTCCAGGACTCCTGTCTGAAGCCTGGACTAAGGACAGCTACACAACTGAGAGCGTCCTGCAAGTAACTAACCTTTTTCACTGAGAATATAGAAAAATACGTGTTTTAGCTTTTAACAGCAAATTCTCAAGATAATAATGTGGCTTTTATCTACACTGCCTGTCTTTATGTGTTTTTACTTTCCTGTGTCTGCTGAATTGGATAAAGGCTACCTGCAGACGTGTGGCTACTGAGGCGGAACCAGCCGCTAAAATACATAACTGGCTTGTGCTGCTCATGTTAACCAGGGATTGATAATCACGTGATATGAGGCTCTTTTGTTAATAACCAAACACAAATAAGAACACATATATCTAAAACAAAGAAAACGAGTGGCTGCTTTCCAAAATGCATGATTCTCTTTTGGGAAGAGGGCCAGATCATTCGGGCAAACATTTTCTGCCAGTCTGATGGGAGTTACTTGAGAATCAGGAATCTCTCCAAACAATCGTTGGCTGACATACTGGAAAGCAGCCATGAGCTGGTGTTATAATGATATGGTGCACTCCTTTTTTCTTTTTCTGTAAAGGCTTTCTTCTTGATTGCCGGATGAATGAAGGTACCCGGGGCGATGCTGAAGATAATGTGTGCAAGGCGGTCGAGGAGTGGGTAGGATGCCATGTAGATGTGAGGAAGAAGCAGTTTGATCTTCCTCTGGCTTTTTGTTTTTAGAGGAGAGCCGCGTTGAGCCGCGACACACACAAAATGTCTGCCTCTGTATGATTCCCTATGTTCATTCTCCACCTCCTCCTCTGTTTTTGTGTTTGTTTTTTTGATGCTGCCTTGGGGGCATGTTTTCTGCTGCTGTCATCAATAGAATATTTAAAAAAAATCTTAAATCTTGCTATCCCATGTAGTTTTTACACGAGTACATGAATAAACATCGTCTTCGTGGTATAGGCACTATGTGTATGTATATATTTGTATGCATGTATACTATACAGGTCAGCAGTGTCAGTATAAAGCATGTTGCTTGGCATTTATATTGTATGTATTTCTATGGTTGTAGGTGTGCGCTTGTAGGCCTGTGTGCTCTCACCGTTTGGTCTGTGAGCGGCGGCAGGACGATGGTCTTCTCCATGGTGTTCATCACCAGCTTCCACAGCTCCTTCAACACACGCTTCAGCACAGTCTTCTCACAGATCTTAGCAAACAAAGTCAGGCTGGTGCGGGCGGGGGAGAGAACCAAAATGAGTGTTTGCTAGAAATCGCCTCATGACCAAAAAAGACTTAAGGGAAATGTATTACTTTTACTTCATCCAGAGGCAAATAATTCATAGATTTCTAAGTCCTATGTCCCTGTGAACAGTTTGGGTGTTGAATAATAATATTAACCTGACATGATCCATAGACTTTGGAGATAAGTAAGAATTCTTCTCAAAAGAGAGGAAATTAGAGGCAAATCTTAAACCTCTGTTCATGGTTTGCTGGTCTAACTCTTTTTGAGCTTTGATAACGTGACCAAAAACTAGGCATCCCCAATTTGTCTGACCTTGGCTAAATTAGTTAATTCATAAAATGCCTCCAAAATGGAGCAATCCTTATAAACTGGCACTAAAATGGCAGATTGCCTCACTTGCTGTCCAGGAACTCCATGATGGGCTGCAGGACGTTGTCAGCATCCTGCGCCACGCTGCTGGCATTCCCTACGTTTGTAGTTCCCTTCACCTGGGCCAAGATATCTCCCATCTGCTTCACGTTCTCCTCAATATGAGGCTGGAAACTGCAGAGAGGAAGTAGAATAATATCATAAATTGGTCTTTACAATCCATGGATGTGAGTGTGTGTGAGTGAGTTTCTTTACCTGACAGAAAAGACCCTGCTGAGATCATCCATAACATTGTTGAGCTTAATCTGCAGGTCCTTGAGGATATCGCTGGCCTCCACACACAGCTGACACACGCACAGAGAAATACACACACACACACAGAATTGTGGATGGGAGGTAATATGTCACTAACGGAAGGATTTGGATTAAAGCTAGGGTTGGTAATCCTGGAAGCTAGCAAGAGCAAGATACACTATGAAAGAAAGCAACAGATTCACCCCACCCCTTCCAATCTGCTCTCTCTGCAAAGCTAAGCCCCCAAAACACATGATCGCTGCCTGACAACTGCTAGAATAAGACTTTTCAGGGAGTTGCTCGCTAACTTCAGCAGTGTATGTCCCCCCACCAGAAGACACTAGTACACCTGGCCTAGGGGAAACCTGAGGATATCACGTGCAGTGAGAGAATAGGCAGGGAGTGCACAAGCAGGCAGGTCGGTGAGTTCCAGCAAATGATTGTTCATGCTTCATAAACAAATGACTACTATACCTTTAAGATGTCTGAACTAAGATACTAGGACCAACACACTCTAACACACTAACCCCCATGGCTATCCTTATTAGGACATTGCATTGATTTCCACACTTTGTGAACAGCCTAATGGAAAACTATCCTTGAACGTAACCATGACCAATTCATACCTAACTCTAACCTTAACCTAACCACAGTTCACATCTTTCCACTGACATTCACCAGAACCTCAGAAATGATGATTTACCTCAGTAGGACCAGGCTTTGGTCCCCATGAGGTTTACTGGCTCTGACAATTAAAAAAAAAACAATTTAAATGGAGATTCTCACGTCTTTTCCACCCATCGCTTCAAACATTTTCTCCAGTTGAACTCTCAGCTGTTGGATGTTGTTGATCAGGATGCAGGGCTGAGGACAAAATGACACATGTTTGTCTTTAAGACTTCTGTTGAAAAAGGATTCCGATGATGTATACATAGTAAAACATAAATATACTGTAATAATAACATCATTTTTTACGTTCTACATGTTATAACTTGATTTTCAAGCAAGTAAAAAAAGAGCTAAACTGAAATCTGAAATCTAAGGTTTGATATGACTCCAGGTGGGCTCATCAAGTCTTTGGCCACTCACCACTTTCTCCATGGTGACATAGTTGGCAAAACACTTGGAGATTATGTCAGCATAGGACAGTAGAACATTGCTGATTGTCTGGAGATGGAAAATAAGAAAAAGCAATTAGTTATCAAGGGATAGTGGCTTAAAAATAATGCTGTTACCTTTATAAAAAAAAAATGTGTATTGATTCAATAAGGGATGTTCTGAATCACCTTGGCGAATCTCTTCATGTAGTGTCCAACAATCTGTGGATCTGGACACTCCAGCTTCCTGATGATCTCAAAGCTCTGGTTGAGTTGAGAAAACACATCCACCACGGAGCAGGAGAACAGAGCGTGTTCTGATGTGACCTGGAACTGTAGGGCAGAGAAGATGTGTGAGAAGATTAAAAACCGGGAAAAAGATAGAGGCGAGGCACATTAGATCCTGGCCACCTACGATCATAGAAATGGACCATTAGACTGAATATCTTTCACAGCGTGCACAGATCCTCAACCACCCTGCAGTCATCGCGCCATACTGCCTGTTAGACAGCCATCCGGGGATAGGTGGGAGATCCTGACTGTCTACTTGTAATTGGCTGTTGGTTTGTGCCTGGTCCCTAATTGGCTGGAGGTGAGTGTGAAGGTGCTCCTCCAGGGAGTCTGGGTAATGAGGTGAGGACAGCTTTCTTGCAGTCAAAATTCTGGAATGAGGCCATTAATTCACAATACCCTGCTGTCACAAGCACGTCTCCACCGCACGTCTTTGAACTTCCAAAGAATCTCTTTACACGATGAAGTGCTTCTGCTGAAACATCCACTCATCCCAAACACACAAATGCTTTCTATTTCGAGACCACACCTGGGCTTCGGTGCGCGTGCCTTTCCTGCTGCTGGCAGCCTTTGAAGCAAGCAGAGCGAGCGGGCGGGAGGCACCGTTAGCTGATAAGTTTGAGCGTGACAGAGGAAGTACAAAGGATGGATTACAGTCATTCTGCCTGAGCAACAACAGCGACTTTGCATTTCAAGAGGGTTGAAGCGCCGATAAGGAGAGGAAGAGCAGCAAAACTTTTACCCCATCTTTTTTGTCTCGTTCCAGAGCACCGTGCAGAAAGTCTCGAGACACTTCTTCATTTTCATCCAGCCACTGGATGACAAATGGCTCAAACCACCTATGGAGTGCATAAAACAAAGCAGGAAGCAAAATGACACAGGGAAAAAACACTTGATGGTAACAAGCTGAGCACGTGGTCTCAAGCAGAGAAAGCAAGTCTGATCCATCCATACATCCATCCATTCATCCACCTATCCATCCATCCATCCACCCATCCATCCATCCATCCATCCATCCACCTATTCATTCATCCATCCATCCATTCATCCATCCATTCATCCACCCATCCATCTATCCACCAATCCACCTATCCACCTATCCACCTATCCATTCATCCATCCATCCATTCATCCACCTATCCATTTATCCATCCATAATCCATAATCCATAATCCATCCATCTACCCATCCATCCATCCATCCATCCATGCATCTAGTCATCCATCCATCCATCCATCCATCCATCCATCCATCTATCTATCCACCCATCTAACCAACCATCCATCCATCCATCCATCCATCCATCCATCCATCCATCCATCCATCCATCCATCCATCCATCCATCCATCCATCCATCCATCCATCCATCCATCCATCGATTCATCCATTCACCCATCCATCTATCCATCCATTCACCCATCTACCTATCCATCCCCTACTACCTGGCAAACTGACCATTACAACTGCAATCTGCCAATGTGGAAAAGCATACCTGGTTTTTACAGGCAACGGGAAACAGGACTCTGATTGGTACATTGCATGTTACACTCAAAACACCCATGATTAATGAATAGGGAAGACACTTGCACATCGCACTGCTTTACATCACAGGTGAAAGATCGGGGCCTTAATCCGCTCTTCTTATATTCAGCTTTCAGAATATGTTCAGATGCGTGTGTGTGCATGAAGCTGTGAGACATCGATGGTGGAGCTGCTACTCACGCAGGATACTCGGGCACTCTGCTCTTGAAGAAAGGAAGGTCTTTGCAGTACTCGTTGTAGAGCCACTTGACCTTGAAGTGCAGGTTCATGTAATCTGCGCTCTTGCACAGGCGATTTTTTTCATGTTCTGAGAGAAAGAGCAAAGCAGACAAATCCACGTTGAGTCAAAAGATCGTCTGGTTCAGGTGTTTGAGCTGACTACACCCACCTGCCTTTACCACACAATGCTTAAAGGGGCATAAGCCAAGAATCATACACCCTTCCTCACAGAGTAGGTGAATATGATGAATTGTGATCATATTTTGTAAAGCTGTCACATAGGATCATTATGGAAAGAGAACCAATGAATAAATCCAAAATCAATTAAATATACAATTGAATACGACCCTTCAGGCCTTGCGTTATTTGAAATCATTTTTTTTATTCAAAATGAAATCAATGAAGGCAGAAAATGTCCCTAAAAATAAATGCTTTATCATTACTTTACACTTAATAAAATCATAAATTATGTCATAAAATATGTATAAATCTTCCAGCTGATTGTGAACACAGAACAAATCATTCATGATCTGTCGGATTTACAACCAAACCACTGGAAACAGTCAAGTACCAGTATCCATTCAACCCTTTAAGTATCATTATGAAGTGCAGGTCAAATGCATTATATTGTCCTCTCTGTCTGTTTGGTCCTGAGTGCAAATAGTGCTTGAACCACACACTGTTAGCGGTAACAATTCATCAGTGCTTTGTGTCATTTGAGAAGCTCAGAATAACAACGATGTGCACTCACCCTCCATTGCATATTTCATATCCTGAGCAAACAGGTTCCACATCACTTCTGCACTGATTTTACCCACGTTGAGCTCCTGGGGAAATCTTAATGGAGGAGGAACAGGAGATGGACTTAATGTATATGCACTTTGAAAGAGAAGGCAAATTAAACTCAGCAGAAAGATACAAGCCTGAAAGTGGGGTTGTGAGGGTAATAGGAGAAGAGACAGAGTAAAGAGGGTAAAATGAAAAAGGCCACTAGGAAGGAAATGTGATTAAGTAGAGACATACTGGTTCAGGCAGGGGGTGTAGGAGTTCTTGTCCTCCTCAATAATGGAAACAATGAGTGTGATGAGTTTGGACCAGAAGTCCAGGTTCTTGATGCTCGGTCCCTGCTCCTCTGGAGGCACGGCACCCTGCTTCGCCTGGAAGGGTCACAAAATGAACACAAAACATTTCAATAGGACTTTTGCCTGCTGCTCACTTTACCTCAAATATGACAAGAAAATAACAACTATAAACTTGCATAATCTGCAGATAATTGTATTCTTCTCAAGCAATTCCATTTTATTTTATTGTCATGATTACACAAAATCCTGCATTGTCATGTGAAATTTCCCGTACATCCACTTTTGTGTGACTCAGCAAATGTTGCTCAAACAGAATAAAACAGACTGAATGTCAACCATATGAGTGATTTCTTTGAAAGAGCTGAAGATGCACAGGAAGTTTAAAAAAAGAAAAAGACTAAGCTGAGCACTGCAGGAAATGAAGAGTGAAGAATGATCTTGCAGAGATTTCGACAAAATATAGCAACGTCCCGCAGGATGACATGTTTTATTCAAAGGGGAAAATGCTTATTTGAAATTCACGAGGGAGTATGAATGGGGCTTGTGCTTTAATGAAGACTCGGAGCAAACTCTAGAAATTCCAGCTGAAATCTGGTTCAGGGTGATGGATGGAGGAGCCTGGCCTACTCAGACAGAGAGGACGGTCGGACTTCTCCACAAAACAAAGTACATGCACGCACACCACAGAGAGATTGGATTTCACACACCAGCGAGGATATTGCAGAGAGGTTCTTACCGGGTCTGTCTGATACTCGCGGCTGTATAGCTCATGACAGTTGTTAAAGATGTACTCGTAGGTGGAGTTGAGACAAGCTTTGACACAGTCCTTGACTACCTGACTGGCCCTGGGCGGAGACTGGAGTTCTTGGACCTGAACACACACACACACAGACAGACAGAGAGAGAGAGAGAGAGAGAGAGAGAGAGAGAGAGAGAGAGAGAGAGAAAGTTAAAGTAAAGTAAAGTAGAGGCATTTTCTCACCTGAAAGTCCAGACCATAGTCTGTACCAAAGTTTTTGATTCAGCTTTGTATTAACTAACTTTTTTAAATAAGGATCAGAGAAAAAAAATGTGTCTTTGAATGAAGAAAATGGATGAACTGGTTAACATCATCATGCAATCTGCAATCTGCTTGTGCTGATTTTGTAGAAACATTTCAGAGAAATACTGCAAACACCAAATAAATACATCTCTGCTTAGTTACGGGTTAAACTTCCTGAAACTATTTGGTAGAAGAAGTTCACACATTGAGCAATATTCCATTTTAATGGATAGGCTGTGTTTATGAAACCCAGTGGAAAAGAACAAATCTTTGTACCTTCATTCTGAAGAAGGTGATACTGGTGAGGAGGTCCACTGTGGACTTGAGGTCCTGCAGCCTCTCAGGACTGCTGGCTGGGAAGTTATTCTGCAGAGTCAGACAAAAAAAAAAACAGTGAGCCACAACCAGTAAAAATATCACATCCTTCATTGTCCAGTGGTTTTTTGTGGGTTCATGGACAAGATCCAGCACTGCCACCGAATCCTTCCACTTGTTACTGTGTGGGTGTGCAGTGTTTCCTGAATGTGTCCACGCATGTTTGAGAGGAGCTGTCACTCGAATGAACGCATCCCTCTCCTCTGTGTGACTGTTTTCTCACATAGAGGCAGATATTAGGAGAAAAGGAAGCATTACAGACATTATAGAATCTAAGTCATGAGGGAAAACAGTGAGTTGGAGTTTCTTACTCTGTACATGGACAGGTCGATCCTCAGAGAGTTGTGCAGCTGATCGAGAAGCTTGACAAATCGCTCTTTCTGTGGGTATTGCAACACACATGAAAACACAATTTAACATCGACATCCACTTCACTGCTTAATATAGAAAGATACAGCAATTTAACTCTATGACAAATGAGAATGGCACTCAGTAAAATGCATACCTCCGCCAAGGCCCAACAGGCATTCACTAGTAGATCATGATTTCAAAATGGATCGACACCAAATTGCATTCATAAAATATCAGTCCCCTATGCCTTTTTTTTATCTCTATCTCGCAATGTTAAAGAAAGGTGGGTAAAAAACCTGGATCTGCCCCTGCCCTGGAATATGCATCAGAATTCAATGGTTTCAACCCTGACCTATACCACATCTTCCCACTAAGTTTCATTGTAATCTGTTCAGTAGATCTTGAGCAATTTAGCTAAATAACGAACAGACGAAGACATGACCTTCGTGGCGGAGGTAAGCATTCAGTGCACACAGACTTTATTGTGACGTGGCTTTTGGATAAATTCAACGACAAGTTTTTGATGTAGAACATTCTGACACCAGGTGAATTTATAGATTCTGTTTGCAATGACTCACCCCGAAGTTAGAAGCAGCAAAGCGGTCAGAGGCAGAGACGTTGTTAGTTGCCTGGGTGGTGTGGGCATAGTAGGCATTGATGTTAGCCAGCAGTGTGCTCATTACTGCAGGCACACCTGGGCACATGTACTTGGATGACAGACAGGCAAAGTGGCTGCAAATGAGGGACAGACACACGTAAACAAACACTGGGTGCTAACAGCTTACTGTGAGCCTGAGAACGACCAATGCTGCATGAAATCCACCCCCAAAAAGAATAACATACGTCATCGCCTGGTAGATGGACTCCACTCCGTAGCGCATGGCAAACTCATCTACAATCTCCTGGGGCGTCTCCTCGAAGTAAACTTTCCATGCGTCATCCCCTTTGGCGTCAGGGATCTTCACCACACCGTTGTTCTGCAGGTCTGTCATATAGTGGAAGAGGTTCTGCCGGGCGGAGGTAGCAGAGTGAGGGGAACGATTGAAGGAGGTGTGTGGAAGATTAGAGGGAGAGGAGCTGAGCCTCTGCTTAAATGGTAGCTTGCATATGTCATTGTGAAAAAACGAAGCAGGTTTCAACCTCTCGACCTATTAATCTTCAAACGACTGTGCCACGTTAAACCACATTATGAGGCCAACACGAGGTGGCTGTCGAGGGTACTCAGCCGTAAAGCATTGTGCAGCAGTAAAACATTAAGGGTTGGCTTTGTGGTTTATGGCCACTTATGTGCAGCAATAACAGTGGTCATTTGTCGGTTAAGGTTCAGCTAATGTGCTCTGTTGAGTAATGGGCCCAGTAATGATTCCGTACAAGACTGTGATTGGTTCACAGCCAATCAGGGAGGTTCTCTGCACAGTGTGTAATATGTCTGATGTCTTTGTTTTTAGAAAAGGTCTTTACCTAACTGGAGCTAAGCAAGGTTCGTGGAGTAATATCTTAAATTTAATTTAGAATGAATCCATTATGGAAGGGAACATCCGTTAAACTGTCTGGCAGAGCTCGTGAGAGGAGTTGGCACAGAGGTACATGGACACACAAACACCATTAAAAATATATATAAAATTCTTTCCATTTTGAAACCCTGTTCACTCGGTGTCCAGTGCAAAAGCTTCACATATAATGCAGAAATAAAGAAAGAATGCAAATTGTTACGGCAACAATGAAGTGGCTGCTCACTATTCATTAGAAATTAGGCTTTTTGAGTAAAAGCACTTCAATAAGTCTGAGTAGTAAATTGGATGAAACTATTATAGGTAAAAGATTTCCCCCCCGTCAGAGGGAGACATCTTTAAAACATCAACCGATTATAGTCTTATAAAGTTTGGGGTAAACGCTACTTGTTTGATGATTCAACTTTTACGAGTTCTTTCTCTTTATTCTGCAAGAAATAGGCTTGAAATAAAATGTTTAATAGAGCGGGGGAAGGATAAACAAGACTCACAAAATGCGTAGCAGTGCCACAAAACAGCATTAAAGTACAACTCTAGATTTTTGCTTGTTTAAACGTACAAACACACACTGAACTTACTTCATGCAAACAGGTGTACTGAACGTGATACGGGGCGACCGTCTCCTCTCCTTTGATTTCTACATTAATGTGCATGCGGATGGCTCCAGATACAGCGGATTTGTCTGTACGCTTGTCTGTGAACACACAACACGGAACTCAATCAATCAGAGATTTTGAATTACTTTTATAATTGTAAAGTCAAGAGATTATTGCAGGAAGTATAAATGAGGCTGACTATAAATGTAACTGACCGAGATTGTACCAGACATCCATCTCTCCGCTCAGGGTTCGGACCTCGATGATGGTTTGACCGAGGAAGTCATCAGACTCTCGCTTGAACTTCTGCTTCACACGGGACTTGATGTCGTCGTCCTCATCCCACACGCGCACCTTGATCCGATCTGAGGAGTTGTGACACTCGCTGCACAGATAATCAGCAACAGTTTACACCTTAAACATAAAATCTAGCCTCAAAATAATCTGAATCTATTTTCTTTCATCAACACAAAGGAGATAAAAACGTTTAATTCTGACACTAACTAGAACTAACTCAATAACTTGAAGAGAAATGTTAACACAATTATAGTCAACAACACGGAAAACTGAATAATGATTAGGGTTATGAGTAAAAAAGCTATATAAGTAAAAAAGCCAAACATTTTCTTTATTCTGCCTCTGTCTTTAATGTAACTGTAAGTGCAATATCTCTTTAAATGTTTTCCTTTTTTGGCAAAGTGAAGGAATAGTGAGACATCTCCCTGAGCTCTGAGAAATTGTGATGAGCATTTTCCACTAAAATAGAACAGTTTCTTGCTTGACTAGAAATTGTGGAAAAAATAACGTATTGCCTGCATGAAGATTAATAACATATGAGCTTTAAGCTACTATAAAATTGGTAGTTTCTAGGAAGTCACTCAGAACTAGAACACTCAGAACTAACTCAATAACTTGAAGAGAAATGTCAACACAATTATAGTCAACAACACGGAAAACTGAATAATGATTAGGGAGTAAAAAAGCTATATAAGTAAAAGAGCCAAACATTTGCTTTATTCTGCCTCTCTCTTTAATGTAACTGTAAGTGCAATTATTCTTCAAATGTTTTCTTTTCTTGGCAAAGTTAAGGAATAGTGAGACATCTCCCTGAGCTCTGAGAAATTGTGATGAGCATTTTCCACTAAAATAGGACAGTTTCTTGCTTGACAAGAAATTGTGGAAAAAATAACGTATCGCCTGAAGATTAATAACATAAAAGCTTTAAGCTACTATAAAATTGGTAGTTTCCAGGAAGTCTTGACTCACAAATTAAATGTCTCCTCCCAGACGGGGTTGAGGTTTCCGTAGATGGTCTTGGTCCTCTTTTTGGTCTTTCCCACCTGGACAGTGACATAAGGATCACTGGAACCAGTTTTATCCTTGGCTTGTAGACCCTGAGCACACAAGACTAGGCAGAAGAAAAAAAAAAAAAAACTGGTCAGCCACACTGTTACACAGTCAACCAGCAAACCACACTGTGTGTCCTGCTCTTTCTATCTGTGTGAGGACCAGTGTCACTGTAGATTAAATCAACAGGATATTTTAGATGGTCTGCACTTTCAGACACAGCTTCAAAGTGCTGAGTGTTCAGACTTTTGTCGATGGTTTTTGCTTAATGGTTAGAATTAGGCTTAGGTAAGCATAGAGGAACAGAGCATGTTTCCATTGAAAGGACACAGGTGGGGCACCATCCCTCCCTCGGCAGGCTTTCACAAGAGGGCTGTTGAGCCTTGGCAGAGATATGCGCTCTACCTTTGTGTTTTATTAAGAGAAGTAAAAAATGGATGCTGTCGGAGCCTACAAGTGGATGCTGGGAGATGGGAATTCTTTGCTGTTCAAATCGACAGCCGGAGAGTGGGGTATGTCATGTGCTTGCAGCAGCACAGCTCGAGTTGGCGGCCTGAAGTAGCTTCCGAGCATCGCTCCATTTGTGGCGGGTAAGGTTAGGGTTAGGGGCAGTAGTGTGTCCTCACAAGTATAGAAGCACAAGTATGCGTGAGAGTGTGTGTTCTGAGGGAAACAGATGTCTCTTAACTCATCTGACCTTCTGCTCTATTGCCCCACAAACGCCTCCTGTGCGCTCTTCATGCAGACGGCAGCTCGTCTCATTTCATAGACACAAACACATGACATGCTTCGGCTCCTCTGACTTTAATGCTGATAACTCCTGCCAGCTCCCTTCAAACCTACTGTACTGATATAACCCCCCCCTCCCCCCCACCCACCTGTGATGCAGATCTTGGCCGACCATTTGGAGGTTCCATCGAGCACGCTCTGTTTGATCTGCTTCATCTGGGTGACATGGGTGGCCTTGAGGATGGTGAACATTTCCTGAATGAGTTCAAAGATCTCTGGTTTGTTCCTCTCACGGATCTTCATGCGGTCCTTCAGGACCATGATGATGTTCTGGGTTCGATCCTCCGCACCGTGTTTGGAGCTCTTCTCCGCCGCCCCTGATAAGTGGGACAATTAAGAAAAGGATCTGAAGTTCAAGCCATATATAAATGACTCTCCATGAGAGGTTTATGGCTTTTAGTTTCCATACAGTGATTAATCATGACAGAAAGTAGAGAAGAGTTTTCCCTGGAGGACAACATTTTACAACTTATTAAAAAAACTGCCAAGGGAATTTTATTCAGAGCAGAGAAGAACTGCAGATGATATTATATTTCATGAATGAGGGCCGGACACATTTGCAGTGCTATAAACTGCTGTGTAAAAGAGAAATGGAAACGAGAGGTGGATGTCAACAAAAGATAAATGACTTTTAATATCCTCCTAATAAAACAAGGACAATAAAAAAAGTGGGTGTGAGGGGAGAAGGAAGAGGAGGTTGACACTGACAGAGAGAGATAAGGGGAAAAAGTGCTCATGGATACTTTGGTCTTATTAATAAAAAGCAGCACTGACGCAGAAAGAAGTCAGTAAATGGTTGTCAATCAACATGCCATGATTCAGATGACTTTTTAGCTATATATCACAGAACATTCGTAGGTATTCTTGAAGCAGTTGTAGGCCAATAACAAATTGTGATATCTCATTCAAAAGAGTTATTAGAGTTAGATGAGATGATTGACTCCACTCTTAAGTCTGTAAGGTGAACATGAAGGTGGCTGCTAGGTAGTTTAGCTTAGCATGAAACCTGAAGACAGTGTTAAAAACCTTCTCCATGTTAGTGGATGGAACATGGACCAAACTAAAAGGTTAAAGTACACATTAAATACAGTTTTCTCAAAGATGGTTACGGTCATCTACGGTAGTTCTTATCAGACTGATGTGTGTTAGTTAAGTTTATTTGAGCAAATAGAGTTTCCTTTTTGAATTTCAAAGGATAAGACTTCATGCATGTAACAGGTATGTATGTCTTCTACTATACGGACTCATGAATGTAAAATGTATACGACATCATCATATTTCAGTCTCTCTTTCCAATGTTTTAGATGCTCCAATTGTAATAATACTGTTTTCCATCGTGTCTCTTACTTTGCAGACAGTCAGCGTTGAGTAGATCTTGGCACTTTTCGTGACATTTGACTCCACACTCGGTACAGCGCATGCCCTGGCGAGCGATACCCCACAGCAGCCCCTCGCACTCGTAGCAGTAAGTCGGAGTGGTGGCGGTCCACACCTCAAAATTATGTGGGGTGGTGCAGGAGATGGGATATATGAGGGCCTGAAGAGTCTTCTTATAGACATGACTCTTCTACAAGGTTAGAGAGGAAGAGGAGAAGAGGAGTTAAAAGCCTTTCAGCCTGATGTGATATGTTTCGATCTAATAGTGTAAAGAGAGCACTGACCAGTTCTTCATTATGGAGGGTGCTGGACGTCAGGGCCGAGGTGATACCTGCTTTCCTGGAGTTCTGAACCAAAGACTGAGCGACGCGAGAAAAGAAGATGTCACGTCTCTCAGCTCCCAATTATTACAGTGTGTCTAGTAATGTTGAACAGTTACAAACCAAGTAGAGGTGACAGCTGAAGACTTTAAAGTGCCTCCTTTTGTAATAGCAACCATGACACATAGAACACTAGTATACTGTCAAAATCTAAAAAATTTTGTTTTTGTTACTCACCATGGCCTGTGGCAGAACGTGACGTTGAAAGAAACAAGGGAGAGATTTGACATTAGAAAAAGGAAAGACTATGGAAGAAATTTCCGCAGGTTGTTAAAAATGCAAAAGTGATGATGAGAAACCGACACATTTATTGTGCGTTTGCTGTCCTCACAGGAATCCAAGATAAAAGCGTGGAGTCAGAACAAGGATGTGGAAACCTGAAGGGCGAGGAGGCCACACCCACAACCAGTCGGATATATATGTTATGTAAATAAAATGTGATCACTGCTCATACAACCAGTACTCCACCCTGTCATTAAGCTTTTTTTTTTTCTTGCCAGGATTGAGATGAGAAGATTGAAGCCACTGCAGCTAGCATGACTCAGTTTGTTTGGAGAAGCCAGGTGACAGGAAATGGGAGAATTTACATACCAGTGCCTCTAAGTTATACTTTATATCTGTTTTTCTGTCTGTTAGCAGGATTACACAAACACTAATGAACTGATTTGGTGGAAAGGTGGGGTATAGGCCAATGAAGAGCTTTGGAGCAGGTTTGATTAAATTAGGTCAGGGGTTAAGATCAGTGAATAGGGGTGTAATCCTGGATTTAAAAAAAAATCTTTATTAACAAGACAATGGGCTTTTTGACATTGTGGCACTGATATCTATGAGCTTTAATGACTTTAAGGGGACTGTTGAGCCTTGGCAGAGGTTTGCAGACCACAGACTTCCATTCTACTTAGTACACTGTATTCTATTTGTTTAATCTCTACAAAAGCCAATGTGTAAAACTGAGCTCTGAAGTTGTGGTTCTATGGTTCTTGTGTGGCTCTGGATAGACATATATGATAATGGTTGTGAGCTTCCCTTCAAACTCAGAATAAAAAAGGAAATAAAAGAAGTTCCCAAAGTGCCAAAGTTTTCTTTTAAGGTTTCTTGTACTAGATGAGTTACAGGTTCCTCCATCGGATTTATGTTTTTCATAGTCGAACCATGAACGAGTCAGTGTCATGGGGTTAGGAAAGGTCTGTTGTATGAGAGTATCGAGCAGACATCAGTGTATGTCTGTGGAAACCTCTGGCCTTTCCCCTGACCCCTCAGCCCTGCAGCCTGCCCTGTCACCCTGTAACAGCAGCATGCATCATCTGTAAGCACAGAGGATGAAGTGACGTAGACTGAAAGGCACAAATGGAGAAGGAAAGAGCAAAGGAGAGATAAGATGACATAAAGAAAGCAGAGAATCAGATGAAAAGCCCAGGAGGAGCTCGAGTAGACGAGAGCACTGACTGCTGAGCTGAGTGAGAGATGGACTGCGGAGATGTGAGACACTTAGTCAGGGGGAATATAAAGAGATTAGCACAGAAACTCACCAGATCTCTGACCAGAGGCGCAGCTTTCCTCTTCCTGAGGTCTGGCATGCTGTCGATGCTGTACAGAGCGCCGCCCATCCTGGAGACAAACCACGCACAGAGCAACGTTCAGCATCCCGGGTTTTGAGTTGCAACAGTTGTTAAACAGAACGTGGACATGACAGTTCAATTAGACAGTAAATGCATTCAGACATTATGGCCACAGGCTTGGCTTTTGGCTGGTAGGTTATAGATTTCCATTTGCAGTAGTAACAGCGTCATGGTGGCTTACCCTGCTGATAGCAGCAGGCGGGCGATGCCAACATTTTCTCCTCGGGCCTGTGAAGAAAGAGGGCGATGTGATGAGAGAGAAAAGCAAGCAGGACGCCATGTGGAAAAAGACGAAGAGTATCATCTTATAGTACTGTACAGACATTGTCCTTTATCCTGACAATTCAAAATCTAGCGATTTTACATGGGGTTAATTAGGAAAAAGTAATATTTCATGGTGAGTTTCACTCGTAGCTATTGTAATATTAAGTACAAGTGTTTTCACGGATGAATAATACAAGAGTGATACAAGTGGTAGATAGGAAAAGTGGGGAAAGAGGAAAGTGGTATAGCTGACTTGAGGTGGTTACTGACATCAGCAGATGACTATCCATGCAATCGCTCCTCTAATTCTATCTGTTCTATTATCCAATGACACGTTCTTTGTCTGCCTGTCTGCTCAGGGAATGACACGCAGCACTGATCACTCACGTCACTCCGAGGCACAGAAATAGTCACGATTGGTACAAACACCAGGCTTTGAAAATGACAGCCGCTTGGCTCTCTGCAAATAACTACGAGCTGAACAGGGCCGGACAATATAAATCAACACACTCTGGGCCACACCCACCTGAGAGTCGGCTCCAGCCATGGGTAATCAGAACGGACAACATGCAAATCGCTACGAGGTTGGCAAACAACTGAAAAGAAAATAAGGAAATGGCAAAAAAAACACAGTACAAGGGGTAAACAGAAACAATCAAATACACACAAGACGATACAGCATAATCCACATCAATCACAAAAAGCTGAGGGGGGAAAACACAACAGTTAGACATGAAGGGGCTGATCCTACAAGTCAGTAAGCTAAAATAATAGACATAGGAATTAAAGCAGACCATCAACAGAGAAACACATAACAATACAAAAAAACAAGATTTTCCCACTTTTACCTGTTATCGACACCTACGTGCTGAAAGATACAGTGAACACACACACACACACACACACACACACACACACACACACAAACACACACACACACACACAGGAGCTGTACCTCTTGCAGCTGTAATCGCACTTTGCTGCACAGTCGAAGCCAGTTGGCTTTGGCTCTGGCAGTACCAGGCTCCATGATTTCTCTCCTCGGGAAACTAAAATAACGATTGAATAAAGACCAAAGGTTATTCATATATAATATATATGTATATACTGAAATGTATGCACTGAAACTATAGCAATGATGAAGATAACAATGACAGAATAATATTAGTATATAGAAGGGCAAGCCACTGAGTTTTCACATGAGTTGAGTAATGTTGACAGTATGTGCATTTATGTATATTTTCCTCTCTGAAGTTGTAACGGTATGAGCAGTGTTCACCTTGGAACAGGAGGCTCCTCTGCTTTCTCCACAGGAGCTGGAGGGACGCCTTCTGCTGCTGGAAGCTGCTCGAAAGGTTTCGGCTCCTCCAGTGCTAACTCAGCTTTGTGTTCAGGTTCCAGGGGTTTGGAGTCTGGGACTGGAGCCTGTATAGTGGCTGCAGGAGTGGGTGTGGATGTGGTGGTGGACATATCTGGCTGTGGGAATGCAAAGGGAGTTTTGGTCGAGTCTGAAGTGAAAGGTGGTAACATGTCGTCCTGTGAGGCCGGAGGTAGACCAGGAGCTGTGATCGGAGGCTGGATCTGATCGTGGGCCGGCTGCTGCTGCTGTCGCAACGACGCCTGCTTCTCCAGCGGCGGCCGGGTGGAGGACTGACCATCAGAGGGAGGCATCAGGGTGGGGTCAGTGCTTGTGGGTGTGGGGGTGTAGGGCGGTTCCTGGGATTCACTGAGTGTGCCGTCAAGCTGATACATATCTTCATCCTCCTCATACGGCATCTCCTCCTCATCTTCGTAGGTGTACTCTCCTTGCTCCCCGTACATTTCTCCCTCATCTTCATCATACAGCGCCCCCTCCTCCCCTCCGTCTTTGAGGTAGGCTCCATCGTCGCTGTAGATGGCCTGGGGATCTTCACCCTCCCAGCCCGGGGAATCCTCTTTGCCGCCGCTGACTGAGGAGTGGCAGGAGTGGTAGGAGTCGTTTTCATCGTAGAACTCCGAACCTCGCAAGCTCCCGCCGTCCTCGGGAACAAACCCCTCGCTGAGCTGCGAGCTGCCTCGACTCAACTCGCCTGATGAGCCGTAACGACTGTCCGTGGGACTAAAAGAAGGGGGAGATGCAGAATGTTACACACCCACACAGGTTTAAAATGAACTAGTGGATGTTCCCAGAGTTGCACATTAAAGATTTTTGCTGACACAGTGACACTTTAGGGTCTTGTGTTAGGGACCAGGGAGGGAGACCATTAACCAATAGGAAAAGAGGAGTAACTTTAAACCAACCAATCAGGAGACTTACAGTAAGGGATCAGATTAGAGGTGCTTCTATATAACTGTAAGGGGATCCATATTTTTAGTCATGGGAAAGGTTACAATGTATACTAGTTCACAAATTAATACAGAAACACACAGCATACAGAAGCAGATGATTAGAAAAGAGATATTTGAGAAATGTATGATATCAACAGGCCTAATCAAATGAAAGAACAGGAACCTGGAAAGGTCCGGGGTAATTTATTAGCCTGGCAGAACAAAAACAGTCTTTCTGCATAGAAATGAGTGAATTGTATTATTCCCTATGATGAATGAGGCTATTAAACACTAAGACAGACCATGAGTCAGTAAGAGATTTTAAGACAAATAACACAATTTCTAACAAACACACTCACACAGTATTGTTTTGTCTCTATTGATTACAGCCACGTCGGTTCAATAATGCATAGTGCAGGAGCCATAAAGGAGAAAACTGTATAATGGCTTTGGGCTGTGAGCCACAGGGAATACACACGTACGGCTGAACAGACACATAGACATTCAATTACGACACCCCTGTTCCCCACTATTCATCACCTATCTCCCTCTCATCCAACACAAAGACCAACACTGACAGTCAAACGCTTGCATAACGCTCTAAATAAATGGCTGCCCTATAAAAAAACATGAAGAAATGAAGAATAAAGAGTCTGTCTTGGCCTCTCTTCTTTAGGACCTCATCATTGGGTCAATGTCCTCCTACTTTCTGACAAGTGGAAATTAAATGTGTATAATTACCATGTATGGGACGTCCAGAATAAGACAGGGCCCTTCTTAAAGTCTCACATAGAGTAACAGCAGGCTGCCACAACAACAGATGCACACGCAGCCACGTCCCCATGACATCAGAGGACATCAAATGTACTAATATTACAGAGACTTATTCTAACCATAACCATAATTGGTACTTGCCTCACCTTAACCTTAACCTTAACCTTAACCTTAACCTAAACCTAAACCTTAGCCCTTGCTCTAATTTAACCTAATCAATACATTTTTCACGTAAAAAATGTATTGATTATGTTATGGGGACTTGCTTTTTGTCTCCATATAAAGAAGACAAGTCCCCATTATGTGACTGTGTAAACTAATAAATAATATCTGGACCAAACACACACACACATATATATATAAACATTGGTTCAATCACTCACTCACACAGATAAACAGACATCTGCACAGAACTTATTAGGGTTCAAAGATGGAGAAAGACAAGCATGATACATTACTGGTGAGACTCATTTCTAATTCTTCGCCAGGCACACAGTAAAGATAGATGCAGGACCAGTAGATTTCTTTTCAAGAAAATATATATAATATATACATATACAGAGATAGGGCAAGAGCGCATGCATGCAAGCACAGCGAGCGAGGAGGACGGGACAAGTCCACCACTGACGTCACAGCGAGACGGAGTCACAGGCCGGAGCAAGAGGAAGTAGAGGAGGGGGTGGGGGGGGGAGGATTCGGGGATGAGGTACAGAGACCCACCTATTGGACAGCGAGTGCCTACTGTCTAGTGAATACTGACGACTGGTGCGCCGGCTCGACCCCGAGCCTGAGTCGATATCGCTGCCCCCGTTGGTGGCAGAGTCTAAACTATCATTGCGTCTGGTAGGAGGAGCAGGGAGGGAGGTGGGGGGGAGGGAAGAGGTGGGAGAGGAGCATCAGTAGAGCTCAATGCAAGTCGTTCAAAGAAAACCAAACTGAGCCTCTGCAATATAACGTAAAAAGGGTGAAAGCCTCACAATTTTTCAAGTCTCAAAACAATAGTCAGGTGCATGTATGGAGGAAAGACCCCAGCTGGGTCTCATGATGTGAGGTTCACCCACCCAGGTCTGATCAGCCTATGGTGAACCTCACTGAGCAGAGGGTGCCTTGGGATTAAAAGGGCGAAAGACCAGATGACGCTAAGGTACACAACTTATGACATGTCTCTAACAGCCGCTGATGGACACTAACATGCACTGTGTTGGCAACTTCTTATCCAACTAGTGCAGAAGACCCTCAAACATACTAGGGTTATTCACCATCTTTTCCTATGTTTTAAATTGACTGAAGCTAATATGAGGCTTCTGCAGCCTGGTCTATTAAAATCAAGTGGGTCTATTCCAGAGCTACGGTCTTTTCAGTGTTATGTTTCAGTCCTCCCACCGCAGCATCCCAAGAAAACACTGTTGGAATACAAAGAGGTAAATTTGTGCTAAAAAGACTTTGGAATATTCCCACTTGTTGGTGTGCCATGTCACCAACATTGCAAGTGCATTAGGAAGAGTTTTCATATGATACACTCTACATAAAGATAGATGATGCATCTCCACTTCCTCCCACTGTCCAGAAATGAAACTTAAAAACATACAAATTTGGAGCCAGAGTGTGCACAGTAGTGATGGAGACATGGACATCAAAGTCCTACCAAAACATACACTCGACCAATGAGTCATTGTCACCTGTCAATCATTTATAGCCCCAAATAACGAATTAAAACTAGTTTTCACAAAGAGGAACACTTGAATCAACAGTGTCATAAGAACGTCTGAAAATGACAGAAGATATCTTTGAGATTTATCTTTTTGACGCTAACTTTGACTTTTTAGTTCGGCCTATGTCCCATCCACTAACATGGAGGAGACTGGAATTATGATCTGTACTGGAACCAGCCACCAGGAGGCGATTAGGACACATCGGCTCAGGCTATGGTTCATATGAACACCTGACTGTTGACTTAAGACAGACTTGAAAAAGTGTGCCCTTATCCTTAAGGTTCTTTCACCGAGGTTAGGCACTTGAAGATTTAATTCACCCATTAGAAATCCAAACTTTCTGTTTCAGCTTTCCTGAGCAGTGCATTCATTTGAGTTCATCTGCCACCATTAAAAACATGTCCAGAAATCATCACATATACTGTCATGTCCTGAAATTAACCAATTTCCTGCAGAGCGAGTTAGCGCAGAAGAGGTCACATGTTCTGATCACATGACTCGACATGCACACACGCAGTAAAGGATAGCCCCAAAGGCCCACTTTCATACATGACCTGTATACAAGAAGTGTGTGCCCCAGCATGCTTGTATACACTGAGGCCAGGGCTATTCTCTATAGGAGGAGAGCATAGTGGGACAACATGTTACCATGAACAAAACAGTGAAACAGAGCAAGGCCGCAGGGTCTCAGCTGTCTCGGGGCTAAATGCTAGACTCCAAATGGATTCATTAAAAGTTTTTGTTCAAGAGAGAGAGAGTGTGATATGACATTATCAGCATTAAACAATTTTGTCCTTCTGGTGTTTTTCCTTCCTGTCTACCCAAAAGAAATCCTTGCTCCCTCTTAAATTAGCTGATTCATTATAATCTCATGGGTGCACATAAACAATTAGACCTTAATAAAAAGAAAAGGAACCACTCTGGTTTAGTTGTGGCTGTGCAGCGGCTGAACTGTGCGTGTTACCTCATGGCTCGGTGGTCATAGTCCAACTCGTGGATATCGTCATTGTAGGAGTGTCTTAACTGCGGGTTCCTCATGGGATACTGGTGCATGGACGCGTTAGGCTGAGAGGTCGTGTAGAACGGAGGCGGGATGCTGTTACTGGTCTCGCTGCGGTAGTCGCTGTCCCTGTCGTCCACGGCGCTGTCGGGGTCCTCGTCTGTTCACACAAACACCAGTGAGTGAACGGACGAAACGAGGGGGCGAGATGAGAGTGATGGACAGAACAGTTGTTTCATGTTTTCATTTTTTACAACAGTGGGATTCCTCGAGCAATGTGTATAATGTCAGACAGGGTGTCATTGGTGGAACAAATGCTAAATTTGAAATTTCGTTTATTCTTATTCATGCACACATGGCATCAGATGTATTCACACATTTAAAGTGCATAAATACGTTTGAAAAATGTAAAAACAACTAAACAACAACAATAAAACAAACAAACTAATAAATAAAACAAAACAAAACACTGGCAGTTGTAAATAGCATAGTGTTCTTAATGGGTGTACTTCAATTCATAAAGGCTCAGGGCAAGAAATTGTCCCAGTTCCCTTGTAGATCATATTTGAACGAGTTCTCCAAGAAAGAAAATAATACGAGCCAAAATTCTTCCAGGAAAAAAAGTGCCCTGCTGAGTCTTTCAACAGTAAATATCTCTGAAGGGAAGAGTTTTTCATTTTTGGCCCAAGGAGATTTATTTTTCCAAAATAGAAGTTTGCATTTCTTTGCTAAATATGTTTTAATAATTAATTAAAAATATGGCCAAATTATAATTAGGCATTTCATTTGGTTAATAAAGGCAAGGGTTAAGGCTATCAACTACTTTTTGTAATCCTAGCATCCCGGTTGTTACTGTGCTCGACATATATCTTCAACAATCACTAGAGATTTGATTTTATTGTGCCTTTATTTAAGGTAACTCTTGCTGCCTGACTTTATATATCCACTGGGAGAATATGGATCAAAGCAGAAAGGAAATTCAACACACTACACAAGATCATTACATTAAGTGAGACGCAGAAAATAAATACAGAGCTACAGCAAGTCATTAGCAGAGAAGCATGAAAGAAACTTCAACCTACTTTGCTGCTCTCCCCACAGACTCCAATTACCTGCAAGGAGATGAATGGTTGGAAAAAAATTAGGTTTGGGTTACAAACTAAACACATCATCATTTCACAAATCCATGTAAACAAAGATATAGAGAGTTAAAGCAGGGGGAGATAATTACCATAAAATGCAAATTTGAGTGCAGAGAGTTCATAGGTGACGTAAATCCAGTGTGTGAGTGAAGAAAAGTACAAGGTCTTTTTTTAAAATGCTGTCCGCCTTGATGCTGCTAACTAAGAACAGAATATAATTACCACCGTGAGGTTGGATGACTCTGCCAACCAGTGCAGACTCAGTCTACATGCATTTTTTTCCAGACTCATATGAGGTCACTGTGACCTTTGACCCCTAATCTAATCAGATCATCTTTGAGTCGAAGTGACAGCTGGTCAAAATTTGACGAAATTTCCTAAAGGCAGACTTTAGATTTCATTTTCATGTTCATAAGGCCTAAACATGTGTTATGTGGCCGCTGTGACCTTAACCTTTGATAACTATATTATATCAGGCAATCTGTGAATCTACGTGAACATTTTGGTCAAATTTGAAAGCATTCTCTCGTGGCATTCTTAATGTTTGTGAGGTCAGGGTGATCGTGATCTTTGACCATCAAATTCTAATCAGGTCATCCTTGAGTCCCAGTGAATGTTTTTACATAATGTTATTTCCTATAGGTGTTCCTGATATATCACGTTCACAAGAACATGAGGTCACCGTGATCTTGGCCTTTGGCTACCAAAATTTAATCAGTTAATCCAAGTGAATGTTTGTACCAAATTTTGTAGAAATTCCCTCAAGGTGTTTCTGAGATGTTGATCAAATTAGTCCAATTTAATGTTTTTGTCCGATCAAAGAAATTCCTTCAAAGAGTTCTTGATATATCATATATACAAGAATGGGACGAATAGATGTATGTACAGACAGACAAACAACACAAAAACATAACTCTTCCGCTCCTCCAACAGCCAGTGGCCAGAGGCGTTATGAAGATTCTCATGATCCTCTCTGAACACATATACACAAGCTTCTTGCCACCAACCAACCCGTACCCTCCACAGATTTGTATGCACGTATCAATCTGCTCCCTGTGTCACCACCAAACAGACGGATGGACGGACAGACAGAGAGGCTGATGTGTGTCTAACAACCCAGCATATGTCAGCTCACATGCATTACACATCTAGCACCTCTAAGTCATTGGAGTGCTCCAGCAGGCCTGCCCGGGTGATTCGTCACATCAGCTTTCCTCCCTCGCTCCACTGATTCTCTGCCTCATCTATCAGCCTCATTTGTACCTCGTGTCTAGTCATGTTCTCAATAAGTCAGGGCGACGGAACAGAGGGAGTAAAAACAGGAGGCATAAAAGGACACAGCAGAGGAAGCTGCAGACACTCACAGCACTGTGTGGTCGGTGCGTGCAGCGGCCGCTCCTGCTCCTCCTGATAGGCATACTGAGGAAAACACAACAAGAGACAGATCAGAAAATGCACTGAGGTAAATCACTTGTACTAATATTGACTATAGCAATTGTGGCAATAAGGCAGAAGGAATGAGTAGATGAGGAAATACACATGACGGCGCAAAGAGAGTGATTAGAATGTCGCAAAGTTCTTACATCTTGATCTCTCATGGCGTTAAGTTGTTCAAGTTTCTTGGCCCAGTATCTGGCCTCCTCCTCCGGAATGTCTGCAGCACACAACAAAAACACTTAACATCACACTCGGCTCCGCAAATCAAGCCGTGGACATACAAACATCTCTCTTTCTATATAGTAACGATGACTCTATTGGGAGAGGCCATAATCAGGTCCAAGCATAATGATCACTTTAAAGTGTGACTCATCACCAGGCTAGACAACAGTGCTTGACTGCCCTCTGTATGTTTAGGTTTAAGAGTAAATACAATTATCCTCTATTAGCCCCACAACAGGGACATTTATCATGTTGGAGCAGCAAAGAGAACAGTCAAAAGACATCATTAAAAGTAATATATTCATAAACATGCAACATAAGCACAAGGATGTATAAAGACATAGAAAATATAAATGACATAAGTGTGCTTTGTAACCACGCCCTGCAGTGATGCTGTAGGCTTAAGCACAGTCTTATACTCAAAAACAAACCTTACTAATTATATTGAATAAGAATGGTCTTGCGAGTTATGGTTATACTGCAAGAAATACAAATAGTGGTAGGAATAGTATCAAAGGTAGTGATAGTACTGTAGAAGAAAAGTATTAGTAGAAGAAGTAATATAAGTCATAGTAGTGCTACTTATGGTACTGATTATGATGGCGGTAGAGAGAGAGAGAAGTAGTTGTACTACAGTAGTATTAGTACTAATAGTGACAGAATAAAATGTTATTAATAAAAAGAAAACACACAGAACAATGCAGAAGGTAAGGTCAATCAAACATCAACGTAAAGGTCAGACCGAGTGGCAGCTCAAAGCGGATGTCGAGCAGCAGCCTGTGAAAGGTTGGGTCTTTGGTTCCACAGATCTCATTCTCAGCCATGATCACGTTGGAGTCCAGCGTCAGCCACTGACCTGGACCGTCCTGGAAATAAAAGTGGGAAAGGAACGTGATCGGGACAATAAATAAACAGGTCTTTTAGTCTATGAGACTAGTCTGTCATTCCTGGTCTGGTTCTACACCTCTGTATAATGTAAATCACAAATGAATGAAAAGAAAACTAAATGGGATTCAGTCTGATCATCAGGCCGTGGAAAAGTGCAGACTTCCACACAGTGATGACAAGAATCCAGGAAGTCATCATGATTGGCTGCTGTCCACCAAGAAATATAATTTACTAATACATGCATAAAACAAAACCATATGAACTATATGTCTCACATAATCGCCTTAATCAAAGTAACATGAAAAGTTATGTGTCTTTCATTTTACAATTATTCATCCCTCATTGCTTTACGTTTACTGTATGGCCAGTGAAACCACATTTCAGGGCCGAATAGACAGAGGGAGTGGCAGTGTACCTCGTTGGACTGCCGTATGCTGTGCAGGGGGACCCATACGGTGCCCACCATGGTGTCCCAGATCAGTCCTTTATTCCACACCTCAACTGTGAGGCCCAGATCCAGGCGGTTTATTTCACTGTGAGGCAGAGCGAGGGAGAGAAAGAGAATGCGTTAAGAAAGAATAGAGCGAAAAGTAGAACGAATGATATAAAGAGCTGACGAGAGAGACAGGGTTTAGAACAGGAATAGAGAGTGTGCCATCAGGAGCTTCACTTCAGCTCGGGGATGAACACACACTGTGAGGGAAATGAGTCACTCAGCACAAGGATGGAGGGAGAAGGTGATTGTCAACCAGGTCGCTGACAAGATATAAGAGGGAGCGAAGATGGAACAACAACAGAAATTATTTCTGTTTCCATCATGGAACAGTCATGGACAGTAAACACCACATATAGATTCATCAGAAACGCTTGTAACAGTGAGAATTTCGCATCGTGCTTTTTCTCCTGTTTTAGCCAAACCGAGCAACAGCCTCTGATATTGTAATGATAACTTTTATCTGTACAACTACAAAATGTCCAGATTATTGTGTGTGTGTGTATGTGTGTGTCTGCTTCATATATGTACACTATGCTTGTGCCCGTGTGTTTACTTAAGAGTAAACCTTGTCCTGCTCTCACCATCTTACAAGCCTGTGGTTCAGCAGCACCCAGTCACAGTGAGGACTGTGAGTAAATGGTCTCCTGAGGCCATGGAAACACTGCGTGGAGCCCTGCGGACATTGATGGCATGACTGACTGTGTCTCTGAGTACATTGGGTTCTGCATTGACAACACCATCCCCGCTAAAGAGGTTCGCTGTTACCCAAATAACAAGCCGTGGGTAACCAGCGACCTGAAGGCCCTTCTGAACCAGAAGAAGAGGGCCTTTAGATCACGGGACAGTGCAGAGCTCAAACGTGTACAAAGGGAGCTCAAACGCAGCATCAGGGAGAGCAAGGACAACTTCAGGAGAAAACTGGAGCACAAACTGGAAGACAATAACACCAGGGACGTCTGGAGTGGGATGAAGGAGATCACCGGCTTCCAGAGGAGAGGTGGGGGAGCAGCGGGAGATGAGGGACGTGCGAACGAGCTGAACTCTTTCTTCAACAGGTTCAACTCCAACCCCCCCAACCCCAGCGGACCCTCCACTGCCTCCTCTGCTTCTCTGAACAACAACCCCCCACTTCCCCCCATCACCCCCTGCCCCCCACCACCTCCCCCCACCCCCCCGCTGACCTTCACCACAGACCTTCCCACACCTCCCACCCCCAGGACATCCTCACATCACCCACAGCCCCCCACCACCTCCTACAACACACACCTCTCTGCACCACCCTCATCCCTTCCACCCTCAAACCCACCACTGACATCCCCCACCCCCCAGTCTGGACTCAAATTCACAGCCAGCCAGGTGAGGAGAGAGCTGGAGAAGCTCAAACTGAGGAAATCTGCAGGACCTGATCGCATCAGCCCTCGTGTGCTGAAGGGATGCTCCAGCCAGCTCTGTGGAGTTCTCCAGCACCTCTTCAACCTGAGCCTACAACTTCAGAGAGTGCCAGTGCTCTGGAAAACATCCTGCCTGGTCCCAGTGCCCAAAAAAGGACGTCCTGCTGCACTGGAGGACTACAGGCCGGTGGCACTGACCTCTCACATCATGAAGGTCATGGAGAGACTGGTCCTGGCACACCTCAGGCCGCTGGTGTTCCCATCACAAGACCCCCTGCAGTTTGCATATCAGCCCCATGTAGGGGTTGATGATGCAATCATCTACCTGCTGCAGAAGGCTTATTCCTCCCTGGACAGACCCAACACCTCAGTCCGGATCATGTTCTTCGACTTCTCCAGCGCCTTCAACACCATCCAGCCCAGACTGCTGAAGGCCAAACTGGAGGGCACGCAGGTGAGTGCTCCCCTCATCACTTGGGTCGATGACTATCTGACGGGCAGACCGCAGTTTGTTAGATTACAGAACTGTGTGTCTGGTCGTCTGATCAGTAACATCGGGGCCCCCCAGGGAACTGTACTGTCCCCCTTCCTCTTCACCACATACACTGCTGACTTTCAGCACTGCACTGAGTCGTGTCATCTACAGAAGTTCTCTGATGACACGGCCATTGTGGGGTGTGTTGAGGGCGGGGGGGAGGCTGAGTACAGGGACCTGGTTGACCGCTTTGTGAAGTGGTGTGGGGAGAACTGCATGCAGCTCAACGTGGCGAAGACGAGGGAGATGGTGGTGGACTTCAGGAGGAACAAGCCTCTGCCCTCTCCTGTCTGCATCGGTGGGACGGATGTGGAGGTGGTGTCGGCATACAAGTACCTGGGTGTCACACTGGACAATAAACTGGACTGGTCCACCAACACACAGGCCGTCTACAAGAAGGGCCTGAGCCGGCTTTACTTCCTGAGGAGGCTCAGGTCCTTCCACGTCTGCAACAAGATGCTGCAGATGTTCTACCAGTCTGTTGTGGCGAGCACCATCTTCTTTGCTGTGGTGTCCTGGGGTGCGGGCATCAAGGCAAAGGACGCCAACAGACTGAAAAAACTCATCAGGAAAGCAGAGTCTGTGGTTGGCTCTAAGCTTGTCACCCTGGAGGAGGTGGCTGAGGACAGGATGCTGGCAAAACTGCTGGCAATCATGGACCATCCCTCTCACCCCCTCCACAAAACACTGGACAAGCTAAGGAGCAGCTTCAGCCACAGACTCATTCAACCCCGCTGCTCTAATGAACGATACAGGAAATCGTTCCTCCCAACCGCAATAAGACTGTACAACTCATCCACCTCTGTCAGAGCCACCATCACAGAACTGCACTAAACCTGTCTCCTTGCACTGTGGATCCTGTACAACACTCCGCTCCATATACACTTACTTCACATCATATGTGATATGTGTTCATATATACCATATTGATATTATATATCATTTTATACAATAATATTGTCTTTTGCACACTCTGTCTACATATTCTTAGACTCTTAGTATATTATATTACCTATTGTATAGTCAAATACTTATATTCATATTCATACTTCTACTATATATCATATCATACTCTCTGTATATTCTTGTTTACGTAAGTCTATATACACATATTTATACATGTGTACATGTTATAATTACTATTATTATACCGCCATTACTATTATATATACTGTTGCTGCCATTATTACCATATACTGCTTTTATATTGGTATAATTACTATCATATATAAATATATATTATGTTATATTATATACTATATATACTGTACTATTCTTATATACTGTCTAACAATACCATTACCATCATATCATCAGTACTTTTACCATCATCTTGCCAATGCACCTTATCTATCTATTTTATTGTATTCTAACAATACCATTACCATCATTTCATCAGTATTACCATCATCTTGACACTGCACCTTATCTACCTATTTTATTGTATTTTATCTTGTGCTTCTGTTTTTTATTCTTTCTACCTCAATATTTTTAATTTTATTGTATTGTATTGTATTGTATTTTATTGTATTCAAATATACCGGCTGCTATGACAACTTAATTTCCCTTCGGGGATGAATAAAGTACTCTATCTATCTATCTATCTATCTATTTCTGTACTTTTAATTATTCTTTTTTTAATCAATATATATAATTTCCTCAACATACGATCATGATGATTAATGACATCATATCTCCTCTTGGACCAATGTCTTTTATCCTCAAAGAATATGGTTTTATTTTTGATTAAAATTGTGATGCTTATCTGTTGTTTTTGGCAGGTTTTTATATAAACTCTTTGGAGGATGTTCTGAAGTCTGAACTGGGGGAGACCCTCTCGACTGGGTGTGTGAACTCTGCTGGAGTAGCTCAAGTAGAGCTGTTATGTCATCTCCCTCTTCAAAGGGAGAGAGAAAGACGAGAAGCAAGTAGAGGGCAAAAATAGGAGGAGGCAGAAATGCCACAGCTGACCCTGTGATACACAACATCTGTGTATTAAAAAAGTTAAGCCTGAGGTGACATCTCTATATGTGTGAATTAATATAATCAATTATATATATAAAATATCAACCATAGACTAACATCTGCTAGCTGATAGTGTTGTGGTTATATGTTTATTTATTGGAATTATAAGATCATAACTTCAACAGCCAACATATAAAAAAAATATGTTTCAATTTCACCCCTAAAAACCCAACTATTTAATCTGGCATTTATGTATTGTTTTATAATTCAATGTTTTTCATATTTATCTTATTCAAAAGGAAGCAGTGCTCTACCTGAGAAAACCAGTCAAAACCCTCTCTATATCGAAACACTACAAGCCCATTCATAGTTTGTGGGTCCAAGTGAGGATACATTTAATGGGAACAATGAGAGAGAAAATTAGAGGTCTGAAGAAGAGCGAATATGGTAAAAAACATTGAATTAAGCACTGTCCCCCATTTAATAACCTAATAAAAAGTCAGAGAGGAGGACATGCAGTAAAGAGGGGAACGACGTGCTGAGTTAGAAGAGGGGTGGAAGACGGAGAGATGGCAAGAATCACTCACAACATGAAGTCCTGCTCCCAGCACGGCTGACTGCCGCGCACAGCGATGGTGGTGCTCTTAACATTCTGCACCTTCAGGGTCACGTATGTGTTAAATTTCTCTGTGAAAAAGAAACAGAAAAACTGTGTTGACCAATGAGTGTGTGTTTAACAGCAGTCAGCGAAAATAAATAAGATATGGCTGATCTCCCGAGGTCGAAGGCCATTACTCACCTTGGGGTCCATCAAGCTTGGCTTTCTTCACTGTAAATAAAACAATGGACAAATTAGTCTATGGAAAGAGGAACATATGTGGCCCTCAGAGAGCCCATCAGTCCCCTCATGAAAACACGGTTAAATTCACTAAATCCAGATTCTTTTTTTTGTCACTGCAACAAATTGGACACAGCCGTAAATATCAGTCTTCCAAACATACCACAGTTTTTCATCAAGACCCATGAATTATTGTTTTAGAAATTAACAAATATGTTCAAAATCATTGTATGTCAAAAAAACTGTATCATCCCTGGGATCTGCATCTGCACCAACATGTAATTCATCCTTTCCTGACCCAGTTTTGTGGTATTTCGACAGTTAGTTTTTGCAGAATCCTGCTTTATAATAGACAATTGTAGACATAAAATGTAACCTTCTTGTCGAAGGTTATTATATAAAGGTTATAGGCTATAGAATATATTTTAAGTTTTCACATTTTTATGCTCTGAAGCTCTAAGTGACTCCACGAAGGCTCGTCTTGTGCTTAGCGACTCTACCCTACAGTCCAGACGGACCACTGCCTGTAGCTTGTGTGCGATTTCGTCTGGTTGGTGATTGACAGGCGCCTGGCATTTGAGAGAGAGAGGGAGGAGGAGGAGGAGGGGGAGGAGGGAGAGGAGGGAGGTGGTGCTCTTCTCAACCCTGGGACTCCGCCATCCTCTTTGGGCAGAATGCCAGGATCTCAGTATGAAAGACTGCATCTGTTCATCAGATTTCAGGGTCTATGAGTCACAGGGGGCCAGGAGGGCAGTTTGTGCAGGTGACAGGGAAAAGGTGATGCCAGCAGGGAGAGTAGCAATGAGCCTCTATGATGTGTGTGTGTGTGTGTGTTAAAGTTCCTGCGTGGTCATCGACAGGGGGGGGGGATAAAAGGACTCCTCAACACAGGGACCTCTGGAGGAACCAGTCTGACGTTTATAGCCACAGTGACGTCAGGAGCCGTTCCATTATTCATTCAGCCCTGCACCCTGTTGGTGCCCAGCGTCCCCATGTTCTGCAGTGAGGCATTAATATTCACAGCTCTGCTTTTTAATCCCTGCTGATTGCATCTTTTCACTGATGTTACATTTAGGGAAAGAAATAGAGCAACTTAGCATCATTTAAAATCGATCTAATCAGGCCACAGCAACAAGCCCTTAATAAATCCTATGAGTGTGTGTGTGTGGCTGTAAGAAGAATGCTTTCAAAATGTATGGCCTACAGTCCGACTGTTTAAAATAGAAGGAGCTGAGTATATAAATATAGACGCCCACTTATTCAATCAAGAAAAATTACAGTTGCAAAAGTGATGCATTCAGAGTCGGTGACAGCCGAGCAGGTATGATAATCACTGTGGACAAATTTGCTTCTAAAAATAGCCTAACCCCAGCAAACCCCCTTGGGATCCTGCTTATCACTTAAATATCTCTCTGATTCATGAGGCAGGTGGCAGAGTACAAGGTGCGGTGGAGCATATGTGCTACTTATCCAACTTCAAAGTGAAATCCCCCTGCTGGTATTAAAGCTGCTGTCAGGGGCAGTCACGCCTAAGGGGGTACAGAGGGTTCATTTCGGTGGAAGTACCGAATGTATACATTTGTAAAAGAGACGTTCAAATGGATAATTTCATACAGACAGTAAGTGACAGATGCATCCTCGGCTGCAACCTTGCCAACGCTGTCAAACGCTGCGCCCTCCACACCATCAGCCAGTCGTCGTCATCCTTCTCTCTCTCTCTCTCTCTCAATCACTTGCTCCTACAAGCTTCCCCTGCCATGTGGCAAGTATGCACGTGTGCTCCCTTTCTATCTCTTTCGCTTGTGCTCCATTAATCTCTGTGTGCAGCCGGATGCGGGCAGAGCGCGCTGCATCCCCAACACTAAAAATAACCACTTCAGTGTGACAAGGGTGGGGGGTTTGCCGGAAAGGGGGGGTGGGGTGCTCACAGCTCTCAGGCATGAGACTAAACCAACATCGCTGTGGTTACAGAACAGAGGAGGGAGGAGAAGGTAGCAGTTTTCTGCAAATCGTGGAGTCCCCACCACAGAAATTACAGGTTGCCCGGTGCAGATAAGCCTCTTTTAAGGTTTCAAACAGGCCACACCTCAGATTTAGACACCAGGAAAAACACTAAAAACCTGTAGACAAGAGATGGACGGAAAGAAACTAGAAACGATGGAAGTAAACCTGAGAGGTCATTACAGCGCACTCCTGTCTGCTCTGCTGGATAACATTCAGTCAGACTCCTGAACAATACCTGAGGGAATACTGTGTGTTAGTGATGCTGATTAGAATGTAACTGTTAAAAAAGCACTACGGTCTCTGGTGACTTCACTCCTCTAATAAGCACTAATTCATGTCTGCTAATGAAGAAGCTTAGCGATCAAACGTAAGACTTTATAGAGGATATAAACAGTACGTAATGCTGTTGCCTTTGCATCATTAAGCACAGAATATGAATGCTGTGTTTTATCTAGTATTATTATTTACAATAAACCCAGAATCACAATAACTCTATTAACTTCACCAAGGAGGTTATGTTTTCACCCCGCCCTTTGCTTGTAAAACGGATTTCCCAATGTGGGCCAGGAAATCAACTTCTTAGGGGAAATTAATTGTTTGATGAGAACAAACCAGACATACGTATGGTGTTGAGATTTAAGAGTTTGTACACATTTTAGCAGATTGTCCGACTACTTCCTTTTTATATATTTTTTTCTACTATAAGAGCTAGACGGACATGTGTGGGATTGTTTGATCTTGGCAGAGATATGTGCTTTTCTGAGTGCCATAGTAGTGAGAGTAATATAACACTGTGTTTTAAATGTAATAAGAGAACAAACACCAGAGGCTTAGGATGGTTTGACTTGGTTAACTTATATTAATTTATAGTGTCTGACAAAGGTGACTACTTTTACCAAGGTTCTTAATGATCTGATCACGTATATTAATATGTGAAATGCACTCAGTAGAGCATGTACCTCTGACAAGGCCCAACAGACTCTATAAATCAAAACAAACTTAAAGCTGAGACCACTTTACATTTCTCAGCAACACATTGGTGGTAGTTACAGGTTTCTAGCCCTGATACGGTGTCTGAACAAAGCCTACACACCTAAACCTTAAAGTTTAAATCCACTAGATACAGATTTCTATTTGGATCCACATGAAACTGCACACACACTCATCGATACCTACTCCCTAATTATGTCTGAATTTATTTTGCGTAAGATTCTTTGACAAATCAACAAAAATGTTTAAAAAGCAGAGAGATCCTGGATCTGGCGCCTTGTTCCAGATCTAAACCAACATTTAAAAAGTGTAATCTCCTTGTTGGAGGTAATTATATTACTGCAAAAAGGCGAAAGTAATACAGACGTCTTTCATGGTTTGCTCTGTTATACAGTTGTAACGTGTGACTTGACATCTCTAGGGATGACAGCGAGTGGAGAGCCGTCAGATCTGAATATGCTTATTCAGCTTGTGTGACACAGGCCATCATTTTAAAGACTAAATCTAACATCACAAGACGTGGGAGCAGAACATGCAGAGGCGATGTCACATCACTGCTACTGCAATGTTCATATCAGCCTGTAACAATTGCACCAAGGTGAACACCTATACTCATCTTCCTCTTCATAACTTCATTCTGCTCACAACCACAGTGAAAAAATACAATACCAATATAAACCTAGCTACAGGCCTGCCACAGAGAGTGAAGGAACTAATGAGAAAATGCCAGCAGAGACCTAAAATACCATTGGGGTTGCCATGCCAACAAAGCTTCAGGACATGAAGGGGCCACCAATGAGCCTGAATCTCAATCTTGACAATGGCGGTATCAGCTGGTGTCAAAACACACAGAAGCAGCATCTTCATCAACACTTGAAGTCTGCTCCTATGGAGGAAGTGTAAATTAAACCTTACGAGGGGGGAGAATTTCTAACCATAATAAATCCACACATTCAGATTCTTGATAAAATCTTGAATATAAAGCTGTCTTAAGTGGTTTAAACTTTCGGGTTCCCAAATCTGCAGCTGACCAGGTGTTATTGAGGTGCTCGGAGGAGATCCGCTGCAGGATAATAGTAGGACTCTTTAATTCCGTTGACATTTGCAGAAATCTGTCCACCAAGTTTTCCCTTTGACATTTATACATAACAATTTAAGTTATAATTGACAGCAAAAGACTCCTGATTAAAATTAAGTGACCTTTGATGAATGGAGGTCTTCACTCACTAGTTTGAAACTCCTGATACAAAAATGTTAGTCAAACCGGAATCATAAATCAATCAAAAACAACACAACTACAAATCTTCACAGGTTTAAACTAAATGTAGTGTTAATAACCTATAAATTACATTTAAAGGTTTGTAATCAGAGGACTAGATTTTATTGGAGTCCAGGTTCTATTTCTCTGCCACATAGACTTCACTGAAAAAATACAAATACATCATCAGTGACTGGAGAAAGATATTTGAAAAGAAGTCATTACACAACACTGTTGTAAATCAGGCTTCTTAGGAGGAAAGAAAAACAACTATTTGAAGAATCTTGAATTGTTCAAAAGCACAAAAGACTTTGGGTGTTGTTGTAGAGCTCGATCAATAGGAGAAGGATAATTTAAAAATCTAATCTTATCTGTTTTGAAAACTCTAATGTAAAGAAAACATGCTTATTTTTTCGCACATTTACGGATGAGAACCGAGGAGACGTCTGCACCCGTAATGACTTGTATCATGAAACACATGCAGGCACAAACTGCGAGTGGAGCAACCTACATCTGGTTTTACCTTGTTTGACAGCGGCTGCCAGAAAGCATACACCGACACCATGAATCGATCCTTAAATGTTGTAGTGATCCCAGGTTTGCTGAAATGAGCCCAGGCGGGCAGGTCGTGCTCATGGCTGACAGTGGGAGTGAATACAGGGTAAAAGACACCAAACGCTATAGGTGATAATGGGAAGTATTCGCCTTATTAGTGAGATGTGCACGAAATAAACTGCAAATAAGAGTCATGAGCGTGTAGTAGCTAATCCCCAACAGGGATGGATGCATCCTCACAGGTCAACCCCTCCACAAACAGCCGACAAGATGCGATTTGGATTTATCTAATGTGGAGGAAATCGAAAGCAAGTCGTGCCAGATTATTGCTCATTCGTCGCTCTTACCTCCAACACACAGCAATGACATTTCTTATGAGCGCCTTTGGCCCCGGGTGCAGCTTCTTCACCAGCTTCCTTCACGGAGCTAATCTGTGCGGCAGCGCAGCCGGGGAGAGGGTCGCGGGGCTGCGGGAGGGGAGAAGCCTGCCGTCGGCAGCAGAGCCGGGGCCTGGCCGGGCTCGTTCCGCTGCTCAGGAAATCAACTGTTCGCTGTTTCAGGCCGAGCTCCGGAGAGGTAAACCCGTCTGTCCTCGTTTGAGTGGCGCGTCTGTCCAAATCTGAGACTTTTCCGCCGACCACCTTCTCTCTCTCAGCTCTCCGCTCCCCAGCACTCAGCCATCTTGTTCAGCTTCAGCACCACCGCCGCGTGGACAGCTCCTGGCAGTGACGTCAGGGCGGTGGTCTGTGGTGAGACTCCCCCACCAGTGTGTGTGTTTGTATGTTTGAACAAGCAGACATCTATTCAGGAGTTGTTCTTAAGCTCCTGAGGCTTTACACCTTTTATCTCACCACTATCTCTTTGGGAATATTGCAATTCTTCCTCAGTCACTGCCACAATATGCAGGACTACCTTTTGGAGAATAAAAAGAAAGAACTAGTCAAACTTTCAACCATCTTGCAAACAATGACATGAAAAACACTTGCTGTTTATCAAGTGTTTGTCATTTGCTTTTCATGAAGTAGAGTTTAAAGCCACAACCTTCACTCAGGAGCAAAACACTGTCTTTAAAAGTAATAGAAAAGATAATGTGACATTTGTTGTGATAATTATCAAAATTGACTGATATGGAAATGTTTATCTTAATGTAGTTATTGGCCCTATCTTCCAGCCCGACTTTCAAAGAAACAATAGAACTCTAAAACAAAGCGGACGGGGCAAAAATTACTGGGCATCATTATGTTAAAGAAAATTCTTATTCTGATACATTTACAGCAAAAGTATAAAAGATGCAAGGTACACGAATAAACACGCACATAGACAGACATATTATGAACCAACTGATTAATCAGGGGGATAAATAGATAGATTAAACAATGATGGAAATTATTATAGCCCCAATATGAGGTAATGTGGGTGATAATTTAGCAGATGGACTGTTGGTGCTTAACGAAAGACAAAATATCATAATTAAATGGTAAATAGCTGTATTTATATATTTTCTAGTCTTGATGACCACTCAAAGCACTTCACAGTAGTTTTTGCCATTCACCCATTCATACATTGCATCTATGTGCAGAAATTTATCTCAATCACACATCACTTAGAAACCAAGTACACTTCACTGCCCGCATTATGGGAGACTGGGATCACCCTGACGACCTGCTAGTTGTTAGTGGACGACCCTCTCTACCGCCTGAGCCACAGCCAACCGTAAGTGGAGCAGGATATCAATCTTTGAGCCTTTGTCTGACTGAGTGAGTTGACAAAATCTAAAACCGTCTCAATCTTTGAATTCAGTGTAAACTGTGTTGCATATTTAAAACAGATAATCTCAATGTCAATTAAAAAACAAACTGCTGGTCTAGCTTTGGCTGTGTGGGCCAACAGCTCCCCCTGCTGGTACACAACAGCCTATACAGCTTCACAGTCCTCAGGGTCAGAGCACCAACATTATACAAAAGCACATTTTACACTTCTGGGATTGGATCTAAACTTAAGATGTGACATTTAAAAAACAATGCACCAATGACAATTTAAACATTTCAAGCTGCACACACTCACTTTTTTGTTGGAAAAATTTTCAATATGGTTTAATGAACATTTAAGAAAAATACAAATATACTTCACAAATATATAATATTCTGACATGTTTATCTGCTCATCGATCCCACTACCTGCCATCATCAATGTAAATTCAAACATGAGCAGTAAACCAGAACATTACATTTTCAATCCCTTCCAGTTCGTTTTTTCATGCAGTCTAAATAACCCTATGTACACCCACCCACCACATACGCAATGACATTAAATGTAAACTGAGTATTAGTCTAGCCTTATTGGACAGCTCATAGGGCTGGTGAGCAACTGTTGATACAAAGCTACACAATAGAGAGTTAAGGTCAATCTAAATTTACTTATGGCATCCGAGAAGGTAAAATTACTGTACATAACATTTAATGAAATTCCTGAACTTTAAAAACCCTTAACACCACCCCACAGATTTACATTCACAAGAAAAATGTGCGTGAATACACACATTCATAAAGAAAAGTTATGTGGTGTTTTGAAATGTTTGTACCCTTGTCTTCCCTATCCTTGAGATAGCCACGTGTGTTGTTGAATGGCACTAGTTTGAGCTAATACCACATGTCCATCACCTGTCGCTCTGCTGCAGGAATCAAAGGCTCTTCAGATGGAGTCTCCTCATAGCTTCTCACTAAAAAGAAAATAGTCCATTCACACGGAGAAAGAAAACGACATATTCAGGGTTACAATTCAAATATGGTCTTCAAAACTTGGAAGCTCAGAATTGGAAAAAGGATAATTATGATAGACAAAGGCCCAATGACAGTGTGCAACTTTTAATAATGTTTATTTTTACATGCCTCTTTTCTCCTGAGGGTCTCTCCCTCTCTCTCTCTCTCTCCAACGGGTTAGAGCTACAAAGTTTACAATAGATACTAAATATCTTGGAGTAAATTATTATTTATTAACTACCCGACACTTGAACATGATGGTTAAGTTTAAGTGTTATAGGTAATAGCTGCATGTGTATGTGTGCACAAATTAACTCAGCAAAGCATGTCTATGATCAGTAGATGTATCAGTGGTCAGATACAGATTAAATGCAAAAGTCTGAGTGTGACACACCCACAGTTTGTATGTAAAAGAGGTTTCAGTTACCTGTCAAGATGAGAGAGGACCTCACAAAGCTGGGTAAGCAGGGCACGGTGCTTGTGTGGGTTTCCCTCCAGCGCGCCACTGAGACAACTCAGGTACGAGTCTAGGTTCCCAAGAGAGGCTGTCTCACCTGTACCTGTCCAGGAAAAAAATATCTTAAGACATATTTGAATATTTGATTTTTGAAATGGAAAATATGTAATTTATGCACTTATATAGCAGTTCCTAGGACGGTACAGTTTTTTAATATAGCCAGATATTTAGAATGAGGACCGCTGTTTTCATAATGACATTAAATTGAATGAACCTGGCATGAAGACACAACCTTTATATTACTCTGTGGTTGTATTCCCTAAATACAGCCTCCTGACTCCTTACCTGGCAGTGGGACTGATGAGAGACTGTTAACCAGCGTGTGTTTAATGGCCAGTAAGTGTTGCTGGAGAGCCTGGGTGCGCTTCTCATCCAGCCCCAGTTCAGCCTCCAGGCGCTCTTTGGCGTTGTACATGTCCTTGATGTGCCGCTGCAACACTGCGTTCTGCTCCTCAAACTCAATGTTGGCCTTACGAAGCCGCCGCAACTCAGCCTCTCGAGCTGAAACGGCAAATGGTGAAATAAAAAAAAGATTTGATGAGATTGTTTGTTGGTAGAATTAAAACTGAAAAAGCATTACATCAATGTGATCACCTCTCTTAGCATGATGTCCAGGCGCCACCTCTGTTAATGTCCTATTAGTATATTAGGTAATGTCATAATTCTGTCCTAGCATTAGTACCTAGCCATGCTGAACACACGCCTGGTGCTTTATTTCTCATGTGATTATTTTCAGGTTTTTCCTTACCTTTGTTCTGATCAAGGAACTCCTCTGTGAAGATAGGGATGTCAAATCTGCTCGGGAGGTCAGAAGCCTTGAGGACAAAATGCACAACTTAGCTTTCTGCAATTTACTCTATAAAAATATTGAAGAATATGTGGTGACAAGTTTACAGTGACAGTGTACCTTTGGTAAAGATGACCCTGAACTAGTACTGATGATGACAGATGGAGAGTCTTCTGAAAGAGAAACTTTATAATCCATAATACAGCTCAGATGGAACAGAGAGGTTGAATAATAATCTTGTCAGTTTCCCTGATGACGGTGGTTATTTCTTAGGCAGTAACTAATTAAAACACACATGCACAACAGTAATCAACATGACAAACATTAGTTGAGTAGAAGTTAGTGTTTACCTTTCTTGATCCTTTTGTCTTGTATCTTAGCAGTGGTGATCTGATAGGCTTCAGTCTGCTGATAATCCTTCAATTCCTGTGCATATTGCATCTTCTCCCGCTCCGCCTCATCCAGATAGCGCTGCCGGTACACAAATAATGTTCAGGGAAAAAACCTGACTTGCTTAATGGCACATTCTGGAATTTGTTTAAAATATTTTTGCAAACCATGAGGTTTGAAAATCTTTGAAATTTTATATTAAAAATATGTTGTAATTGCTAAAATACAGATAACACCTTCTATTATATTCCTGACTTGGTGTCCACGAGTCATCATAGATTCCAACTGGACCAGTAAGAAAGTACCTGGAGCACTGAATATACTGTGTCATTACATATTTTTGTATATCTTGAAATGTTACCTGTTTGTCATTTGGCAGTAAACGTGTCCACTCTGCTCCGAGTCTTTTGGTGATTTCAGGAAAAGGTAAGTCCGGGTATCGGGCCCTCATTAGTTCCCGCCGCTCGTTCAGGAAGCGCACATATCCGGTTACTGGTGCCTTAGGCCCATTTGGTAGCACCTTTTTTCTTTTCTTTCCCTTTGGCCAGCCTCTCTTCTTGGGCTACAGAGAGAGGAAGAATGACACTCTGGTGAGTGGAGAGGCTTGTCATTTGTTTGGTTTGTAAATGCGATGTTTAAACATGTTTAAAAACAAATTCAAATTTCCGGTTTCATCCAACTAAGACCCCACAATGAAAACATATTCAATGCCGTATAGAACGAAAAAATGTCTGGCATCTTTACTTAAAAGATTACAATTAATAAATCAGATGTTCCAGCTGTACCGCAGACACTGATCAGTATAACTTTGGGGTTCCTGCAGGTTAAACCACTTTTTTAGAAAGTAATGAAGGAAATGTAAGATACATGTCAAGTACGACAGAAACCCGTTCTTCTATTTTGAGGCCATTTAAGAGGCTATAGGTTTAGTACCGCTGTTCAATTGTGTACCATTATGCTGATAATACATCTTTACTGTCAGCTCCCCATCATATACTATAAAACACCCTACAAACATGTATACTACTTATATTTTCCTGTGAAGTCCAGGGGGTGGAGGGAGTAACATGCCAAGTAAAACCAGGCAGAAAGGAAAGAGGGAAGCTGATATTGTATTTACATATTTATAAAAGAGTATTCCAGAACTGCTGCGACAAAAGAGTGACTATTTGTGCATAAAGTTAAAGACACATGTCCTCAGATCTTCACTTTGAAAATCTTACAGCCTTATTCCCGCATACAGGAGGCAAAATCTAAATGATTTGACGTTGATCGTGGTCACCTCATCCTGGGTCTGCTCGGCTGAGTGCGAGGCTCGGAGCTGCTGTGAGGCATCACCCTGCTCCTGCTTGATCCCTCCCATGGGGGAAAACCGACTGTGTTCAGGCTGAAACTGGGTCAAGTGTCTGTGCAAAATAAAATAGGAGAAAAAATATTTGAAACAAGAGGCGAGAGATTAATTGTGGTATTACTGTCCCCACAGCTACGCCGCTTGGTAAGCTAACCTGCCTGCTAGCTGTTCACTGTGGCTAACTGGTCACACACATACACACACACACACACACAAAGGTAACACAACACACTCGCTCTGCCGAAGGAACAAATATTGCAAAGCAAAATACGTAATTTTACTTTAAAGTACAAACTACACACTTGGGACAGTGTTTTTAACAAGTAGTTTTACTTCTTACCTAAACCTAATATTACTTACCGACAGTGAAGTCCTCGTCCAAACAGGAAGAGAAGACTGTCTGTTATCTGATTGGTCGAAACGGACACTCCTGATTGGCTGGTTGGCCGTTCACCCCTCCCCCATTCGTCTGCTCGTTCGATACTTTAGATTCCTCTAGTTTTCTCTGTTAAATAACATCCATCACTTATGCCCCACTGATATATTTCAATTTACTTGTTTTACATTTCACTTTTATTTTTGAAAGGCTTCCATTTTTATACAATTTTTGTTAAGTAATACTTAAGTGCCACATGTTTTAGGTTCTCGTGACATTTGAAGTATAATCAAAGGCAGGGTGGAGTTCAACAAACAATTACTTGTGGTATGTTTTATTTTGAAAGTCTATGCCTGAAAGTTGTCATTGAAAGATAGTTGTATATCATATAGAATGTTTTTTGTAAAGCGTTTTGGACTGAGCACACTCATTGGAGTACCTTTCTTTAAACTATGGACTGTATCCATGGATTTTTGGATTCTAATACAATGTTTATTTATCAAATTATTTATCTAAGCATGTTTTGCGATGGTATGTTTTATGCATGTTTTATCGCCAGACTAATAATTATTAGTTTACTTTTAAATCCACACTGCTGTATATACACTGGATTAAGTGTTCACCACCATTTAATTGATTACATTGAGAAATTACAACAAAACTGTACATATATTTAACCAAGTCAAAAAGCATGCAGCATACTAATACATCTGAGATGTACTTTCAAAACGAAGTGACCAAACTGAGAGAAATTTGAAACCAAGAAGTAAAAGTCATAAAGTTCGCTCCTTCAAATTACTTGATTTTTAATGTAAAGAAAAACACAGTGATATATTGTTGTGGAATATTTATTTTATTATCCTACCAAGAATTTAGCTATTATTTTGACTTGATTTAATGATTTTAAAGTCTGGGAATGAAACAGTGTGAAACAAAGTTGTTCTCAGAGAACAATTCAGGGTTGAGATTGTGATGGAAATTTGACCTGGTGACACTTCTGAAATAAAGAGGCTAGAGAATAGTCATAGTCTTTTAAATATACTTTATTCCTTGCAAGGAAGGTCAGACAGTCATAGTGTGTGATGAGCATTCTGCAGAGGGAGTGACAGAAACAGTTGCAGGCGTATGCTTTTTATGCAGATGCAATGAAGAGGTGTGTGTGTTAGAACTCTATGTGTGAGAACTACTGTATGTAAACTGAGTGAATAATAACATCCCAGGAGATAAGACACATGCTGAAGGCCTCCAGGACACAGGTTGAATGCTTTTTCGAAGTCTTGGTGGTGGGAGACAAACCAGGTCAGATTCGTGGCTCTAATGTCATCGTAACAGTTTCATAAGCAGATATAACATGCATAAGAAGAGATCATATATAGTGTGGTCTAATGGTTAAATTTCCCATTACAAAGGTGTGTTGAACCTAAGGCCACATGTCACTAAGCCTGTTCAGTTGCTTCTGAGGGATGGAGCTTTACAGTTACACACTACGGCACACATTACAGAGCCCCTTAAAGTGTAACCTTGCTCTCCTAGTTCAAATTGAAGAAAACATAAGTATGTCAAACATCACCCTGTCTCTTTGATTTGTTATCTAAAAGTGTTGCATCAGATTCTTTGCTACCTCTACATCAAGGCCCACTGCAGGAATGTGTCTAGGAACCTTATTTTATTTTTATTAATAGTTGCACAGGCCTCGTCCAGTATAAGATTGCCTGTAAATGCTTGTTTAGGGTAAGCCATTTAAGTGTTGAAAGTAATAAGGTATCAGGAAAAATGGAACTGTTAAAATAGTAACTTAGAATGCCTAAAACCTTATAGCAGTACCTTACAAATAAATGAAATGTTCCATCATTCAATTTTTAATTCACCTGTCGATGGAGGGGTGGGCGAAGTGTTTGAGTCCACAAAACACTTCTGGAGTTTGAGTGGTAAACAGCGGTGCAGCCAAATCCCAAAAAATTGAAGAAAACTGACTACAAAAAAAACGACTGCTTGTGATGTCATTGAACTGTCCGTAAGCCAGACATTCAAATTTGACCAAGTAATTTACATCTTTTTAGCCCGCCCACCTCCGAATCATCGTAATGGCAAGTCGATTTTTATTTCTCTATGAACTATTCCTTTAACTCTCATTACAACACTCTTCCCAGCTCTACATCCACAGTTGGAGGCATGTCTAACTAGCTGCTGGACTGAGGAACACCCCACTGACATCAGCTAGTTACAGACTGCATTAAAACTGAAATCTCTCCTAATATCACTCAATTATGTGTAACTACATTTGTTTTGGACGTGTTCATGTCTTTGTAAAACATGGAAACGTAGTTATCTCTTTAAAAATCAACCGAGAAAACAAAGAGCTCGAACACATTTTTATTTTCTTTTATTGATGGTTTACAATTTTTGTAGATATTTATTCAATATTGTCAATCCTTGTGGCAAACGGTGAACACTGTGTTCTGTACAGTCCGGTCCCATGATGTAGACTTAAATTTGATGGGAAAGCAGGAATTAGGCATGAGCCAGGTGAGCTTTTACATTTTGTCTAGGTAGTTATCCAGTGCTGGGACACCTTCCTTGAGACCCTTGCGTTTACGCGTTTCAGTGACAACAATGCCAGGCTTGGTAGTTGAATCCATTGGGTTTCCAGGGAGGATCTGCCAGTGGTCGAACACACACTGTGGGAAGGCCTGGCCACCAGTGGAAGACCGTAGGTCAGCTGTGAAACCTAGGAAAGGACAGAGTAAAATGTTTCAATATATCCTCATCAAGTAATTACAATAGTGGCAATGGAGGTTGTATGTTAAATTAATGTAGCAACTAGTGAGTTAAGAGCTGGTCGCTTTAAACCCACCCAGGGTGCAACAGTGGGAGCACTTCACTTGGCTTAAATTAAATTGAGATCATAGGAACAATAAGATTAGTGGTACGTGTACGAACAAAATTTGGCTTGTACTTGTCAGAGGTGCAAGTGATTCTAAGTTACAAATTCCAAATGACACATCCCTTGTTAAATTGACCATTGGCCTCCTGCAGAGCTTTCCATATCACTCCAGTATTTGGATGTAGATATTCATAATAGAGCAAGATTAAGTAGTCTATAGTTTTTGTTCCAGTGGGTCAGATCTATGGTAAAAGACTACTCAAGTTATACAGCAAAAGTGTTAATGTCAGTTACTGTTAAAATCAAAACTACTACATCTCGTGTGAAACTACAAGATGTCGTGTTGAAATGACTAGATTATACTGTTACATAAGGCAAGTACCAATATTAAGTCAGAATCAGTTCCCAATACTGGTTTAAAAAGAAATGTTTTCCCTGCACTGCTAGTTTAAAAACAACCCCAACATACCAAATGACTCCATGACAGGCAGGTAGGCCTTGCTGACATGCATGGGTGTCCCTTGGACGGAGTACTCTTCAAACACATGACCACGCCTCCTGGTTAACACACCGTAGATTCCACCAATAGCGACGTCTGGACACTACAGAGTGGAGAAGAAATATTAGGTTCAACAGAAAAATATATACATTAAAAAAAATAAATCATACATCTAACTCTGAGATACATCAGGTAACTAGAGGAGGAGAACTTACCTGGATCTCGACCAGATAGATTGGCTCCATGATTCTAGGCTCAGCTGTGAGTGCACAAGCATACATGGCTCTGCGGGCTGTTGGAATAATTTGACCACCACCACGGTGAATGGCGTCTGTGTGCAGGGTCACATCATGGACGTCAAAGCGAACAGCACGCATGTTCTCTTCACAGAGGACACCCTAAAGAGAAAATAAATAGTTGAAGTATATGCACTGACCTCAGTTAGAATAATTGCACACATCTCCTCCTAAACTAATGAATACAAGACACTATTTTAACAGAGTGTATGGGCTGAGTTAGATGGAGACTGAATTCTAAATGGCCCCGTTACCTCCTTGACAGCCCACTGGAAGCCAGCAACAACACTATCCTTGATCTCATTAAGGTACTGCACTCCCTTGGAAACATCAACCAGCATGTTGGGGCCAGTTCCATCAGGTCCAAAGCACCAGATCTTTCTAGCCTCTCCAACATCCCAGTCAAATTTGTCAACAAGTTGACGAGCACGGGCCTTGGCCTCCTGACGCTGGGTGAAATCGCCCTTGTCGATATCCTCTGCTAGGCCTTCTTCAAGGGGACGGGCCTTCAAGAACAGACGGTTGTGCTTGTTGGGCGACTTTGCCAGACACAAGACACTTGATGGGGTGCTGACTGTCTCCCTATAGGACACCACTGGGTCAGATTTCTAAAAAAGAAAGCAGAAATTGCAATTTAGAAAAGTCATCGTCTAGGGACTATCAAAATATTAGGATTGAAAATTGCATATTTGATCTTTATGAATTGAAAAATCATTAAAGAAAAAAAATACTAACTCAAGTAAACTTAAATTATGGACTTAATCACCTTGATTGGGATGCAAGCATGATCCTCTTCCAGATCTTTCAAACAGATCTCCAGATGCAGCTCTCCAGCTCCAGCAATGATATGCTCTCCAGACTCTTCAATGATGCACTGCACCATAGGGTCGGACTTCGACAGACGCTTCAAACCTTCCACCAGCTTAGGCAGGTCAGCAGGGTTTTTTGCCTCCACAGCAACTCTCACCACAGGGCTGACACTGAACTTCATCACTTTCAAGTTGTGTGCATGCTCAAAGGTGGTGATTGTTCCCGTCTTGACAAGATACTGGTCCACTCCAACCAGACCCACAATGTTACCGCATGGTACATCTTCAATGGCCTCAGTGTAACGGCCCATCATCAAAATTGTCCTGGCAAAGAGAAAGTTGGACAATTCTAATGTTCCGATTACTTTATTAATAAATCTCACAGCTAGGCTCCAGATTCATTTCAAATAATAACAAATTAACAGACAAAAAGTTGATACCAACCTCTGAATTGGCTTCACGTAAAGGTCGTCCTTCTTTCCAGGGATGTAGTTTGGTCCCATGATGCGCACTTTCAGGCCAGTGGAGACACACCCAGAGAACACACGACCAAAGGCGTAGAAGCGACCCTTATCGGTGGTGGGGACCATCTTTGAGATATACATCATCAAAGGACCAGTGGGGTCACAGTTCTTGATAGCTGGGTAAACAAATAAGTCAGACATTTAGACCAGGATCTATTGACAACTGTTAAAATGAAAAATAAATAAACTTCATACCGGTGGCAGCCTCATCATCACCGGGTCCTTCATAGAGCAAATCGCAACGGTACTTCTGGGCAACAACCGGGGAAGGCAGATGGATGGTGATCATTTGCAGAAGTGCTTCTCCAGCCGGAAGCCAGCGACGCATGACAGCCTTCAGGAGAGGCTTGCCCTCCTTTTCTTTGTCCTCATTATCCAACTTGATTTCCAGCTTCGCGATCAGTTTGGCAGTTTCCTCTTTGTTAAATTCCATGATGGCTTTGAACACCTAAATAAGGAAGTTGATTGCAAGTATGAATGAAAACCAACATAGCCTAACCAATGATGATAGAGAAAACCATAGAATGGTCCCCGCTCAGAGTGAAGGTCATCATCAATGTTTAGTCAGGTCAAAGTGAAGAATAATCAAATCATCACTTGCAGGCAAAATTTTCAATTGTATATGGTAAATAGCATCTCTTATTACCTTGAAGATGGGGTCCAACACAAGAGCAACAAAGGTACGGGGGAGGCTTTTGCCATCAGCTGTATTACCAGACTTCAAGAACTTTCCAGTACTAACATCAAAGAACCTAAAACATAAGAGGTTTAAGATTACCAATAAAAACTGGCCAGAATAAGCTACATCGATAAGCAAATTCTGAAAGTTAAGAGTCTGATATTTAAACAAAAAGATGAACATTTCAGAGAAGCCACTTTTGCGCACTATGGCCCCTCTACTGGTTTGTGTCACTGTTGGCTATGGTGTCTATTCAAATGCAATCTGTAAGGCAGTCAAGCGCCTTTTAGACTCACCTGTCACCCCACAGTTTCTTCATCATGTCTTCCACCTTCTTGCAATGCTCATCTGGTGTCATCTCGGTGTTGCCCTTTGCAGCAAACTTGGCTACATACATCTCAGCAAACTGCTTCAGGGTAAAAGCCCAGCCATGGAGTCCAGAGCCAAAGCCAACAGTACCTATTGGTGGATCAATCTTGGAGAAGCGACAGACCATTCATCACTATATGCCAAAAGGGAGGATATGACAATTTGGTTGCTGAAATCACTATTTCGAAGACAGTGCTCAAGGTAAACTACGTGTGTGAAACTACAATTATACCACTGAGTATTGTACTTTAGATAAAATGTTGAGACTTCCACTCACCTGGATGGGGCCCATAGGACCATCATCTTCTCCATAAGTGGCGATGATGACGTTCACAGTCTCACAAATACGCTGGAAAGTCTGGTAGAGATCTTCTGGATCAATCTGCAACTCCAACAAAGCACGGTCCATCTTGTTCATCATCAGGACTGGCTTGATGCGCTCAACAATGGCCTGACGGAGCACAGTCTCGGTTTGCACACAAACACCTGGCAGGGATACAGAGACAAATTAACCCAGGGGAAGGCAGCGTCAAGTTGTGAATCTAATTTAAAACAAGTAGCCAATGGTGTTAAAAAAAAAAAAAAAAATCATGGAAACAGCATATTTTTATGAAAAACAAAATTACGGTAAGAAAATTCTGCACTCCCAATTCAGAAGACAGTCTTATTAGCAAGCTGCCAGTTGGCCAGAACTTGTTTTTTGTAGCCACTTTTTATAGATTAAGTAAATCTTACGAAGCGGTGACTGGAATGCTTCATTTTTAAAATTGCCAGCCTGTGTTCCTGATTTTCCACCTTTACATTTAATTCTAAGTTCAGAAGCAAGCGCTTACACAATCCACTGAAGATTTGGACTTGTTCTTACCAGAGACGCAATCCACAACAACCAGGGCTCCATCAGTCACTCGGAGAGCTGCAGTCACTTCAGAGGAGAAGTCAACGTGTCCTGGTGAGTCAATCAAGTTGATCAAGAAGCCAGAACCATCCTTGCTATTCTTAATGAAGGCCAGATCCCTGTCACTCAACTCGTAGTACATGGAGATGGCGCTGCAATGTGGGCAAAACCAGATGTCAAGATTTAATCAAAGTAACATTAAAGACTAGCTTTTTTTCTTTTAATCCAACTATACAGAGCCAGAACAATTCTCAACATCAGATAAGTTCTTTACTAGTCCCAAAAGATGGAAATCTACCATGTTACAGTAGGAAAGAGAGATCAAATGATTAGGTGCTTAATGAAGTGTAATATCGCAAAACTAAACATTGTGAGTAAACTGGTTGACCATGTGGAAGATTGATCCGAGTTATCAATGTTTAAAAATTGAAGCAAGAAAAAAAATCTGAATAGTTCACTTGTCTTCCAACTAAGACTAGCAGGTTACCTAGAGAAACAAGCTTCTTTTTTGCTGTATTGTCATTGAGAAGAGCTTTCATGATCAGGCAGTTTCCACTTAAGCCAAACTACTCTGCACAAAATAAAAAGCTGCAATGAAGAGTTTTCAAATTGTGTGCCAGTATTATAGAGTCAGACGTGATGCAGCAATACAGCAGTAGGGTCTGTCCTGCACTTTTATCCCTATCCAAAAGATTTCCTTCAGGCTCCAACCACCTCTATTGCCATATATATGCAAAAAAACACAGAATGTAATAAAATAGAATACAAAATTAAATAGTGTGAAATGAAGCAAGATACTTACGTAGATTTGATGGTAATGCACCGTTCCTGCTCATCCTTGCGGGTGTCTGTAAAACGGGCCTCTCCTGCACGGTTGTTGGCAATGATGCCTGCCTTTGACACCAGCGAGTCTGTCAGGGTTGACTTTCCGTGGTCGACGTGCGCAATCACAGACATGTTACGGATGTTGGCCTTTTTGTCCATGATGGCACGGATCTGCTCGATAGTAAAGTTCACCTGGGGGGACAGTCAAGTTGAACAGTCACACAAAACGAATCAGACTTTGTACAGCTGCGTTAGAGCCGGTCATGCAGCGGTCATTGTATTCTGTGAATAGTTACTTCGGTCGACAATCCAGATCGTATCTGATGGAGAATTTACTGGAAGTGCCACTTACCAACGGATTCATTAACTACACGGTGTCTCCTCATAACTTATGGTGTTACTAATGGACTCAGCTAATCTACTTGTTCGGACAATTTACGGTTGTCTAGTTAAATTGGATGACAGCGTCTTGGGTGAATTGCGACAGAAACAATTTCCCACAGTGGCTGCACCCTTGCATTTCAAAAATGGCTGCCGGTTCAACATTCATGGCTCTGCACCGTTTCTCTGGGCGTCCGCCACGGCCACAGCTGGAATGCTGTTGTTGTCTGAGTTTCACAGAGAATTCTGACCTCGCCTTCAGTCAGTATGTATGCGGACATAAAGTGGACAGCAATGACGTCATCCATTTTAACAACCAAGTGCGTCACTGACGTTTCCAAAAAAAGTGATCGGACCACCACCACCCGGCATGAATAGGCCACGTGTACAGAATGGACAACATGCTAAACGCTAACATTAGCTTGACAGCTAAACTAGCCTTACGCGCCAGGCCACGAAAAGCCGGCAGAAGATGACTCGGAAACCGCTACATGTATAAAACCCAGATTACATTTCGAGGTGCTCGCTCCCCCGCTTCAAGCTACGCATCAACATTTCATTTTTTAGTGAGCATTTCAGCAGCTAACGGAGCAAAAGCCGCTACTGTCGATGTTCCCCAAAAAACGCCATGTCATCTGACGTTAGCCATTTAAACCCCACTTCACGCAATTCTCTGATCCACAGCTTCACTTTTACATTGAAGGGAGCGAGTTGAGTTTGTTTCTAGAGTCGTTGCGGCCTTTGGCGGTGCCAGCGGGACAGACGACAAAATGGTTGCCATTTTCATCCAAGCCACATTCACATTATATACGCGTTGGTAGCGCACCATCCGCGAATACCGGCGTTTCTAAACCACTGACACGACTTAGCGTTCAAACACTGCTCCGAGAAATGTTAGGAACTTACCATTTTGACGGATGGTTTCGGATACGCTCGCTCAGTAAATTTTACGCTGCCCACCACACGATGGCTTAGGCAGGGAAGAGGCAGCTGATGAAAAGCAACAGACGTTTATAGGCACTGCGTCACCGGCCTGCGTCACCACCCCACGTCACCATCCTACGTAAGCACGTACTGACGGAACCCCAGAGGCTCACGGGTGATTCCCGCCACTGATGCGCAGAGAGCAAGAAGGGTCCAGTCATCATTATCATCATCATCATCTTCTTCTTCTTATTCTTCTTTTTCTTCTTCTTCTTCTTGGAATATACAGTCTAGGGTCCACAGCCGCAGCACAAACGTGAAGAAGTTCAACTTTCAAAGTTTGGTTCGTGACTGTGCACTAAACGTGATGACGACGCAGTAGATATCGAAGCCCTACTTGTTTGTATGGATTCCTGCACACTTTGGGCTGGAAGGCTGAGATCTAAAGTTTAATCAAAATCAGGACCGGAAAAGGGATGGCAGGGAGAATGGGACAGGGGAAATATGGGCATATACTTTCATAGTATTCAAAAGAGTTAAGTTTCAGGGGTAAACAGTTTGCATGCATCAGAATCAGAATCAGAATGTATTTATTGCCAAGTAGGTTTATACATACCTGGAATTTGTTCTGGTTGTTGGTGTATGCAATGAACATAAAAACACAATAAATACAACATACATAAGAAAAAAAACAACAATATATAAAATAAAAGATATAAAAGTAGAGTTAAAACTAAGTGTAATGCAAAACAGGACAGCAATGTCAATTTGCAATATAATACAATATGAATATATGTTAATGAAACACATCCTTGAGGTGTGGGGGCGAAATACAAGTTCAAGTCAGGTGGGGGTGCACACAATTGATGTTACCGATGATCAATTCTTCCACCAAAAAGCGGCCTAAACACTGCTCATGTGACGTCATCCAAGTGTTTAAATTCAGCGCTTTGGCTGTGTGATATCTGTTGATATATCACAACATTTACAGTAAATATGTAAATATGAAAATATACGGTTTTGACATTTGAGTTCTTTTTTGTATTTAACATGTTTTCAGGTTGTGTTTTTTGCTGTATTGTTTGTCCTTGTGATATAAAATCTACTTGACATACCTCATATACTTTTCATCTTTTCATTTATTCAGTTATCAGGTTTACTAGATTTTTGAAATGTTAACATTACCTATGGATTCGATTATCTTAACAATTTCACCCCAAAATGTCATCACACTGAAATGAGTCTTAAAACACGATGTTAATGACCTCGTTTCGAGTCGAATTTGAATGCCGGGTCTTCTGGACACTTGGAGGACACCACATAAGCAGTTTTGTTTTTGTTCTGTTGTTTTATAACATCTGAAGATAGGTCACTAATCAGTTACACTGTTTACCCCTGAAACTCCAAAAGTGTTTTTTGGACTCAAACACTTCAACTGCCCATTGGCATACTTGTTTTTTTCTTCCAGCAGATGGCGCCCCAACTTCATAACCAGCCACTCCAACTTTCAGCACAAGTGATGCTCAACTGTGGGTTTATTTTTGCCTCAAGAAAATATGCTGTTTAATTGACTCTCATTATAGGATACAGCTGAGAATAACCTCAGCAGATGGTAAGGTAGTTGTATCTAATTAAATAAATGTATAGTTAACGCGTGTGTTTTTTTAGAAGAAGGTTGTGAAATTCACAAAAGAATGCAATTCCCTTGGTCTGTGTGAGTAATTGCTTCATCCAGTGATTGGAGGCTCTAAATTATTAAACCTGGACTACATAATCTCTTATGGTTGACAACAGTCAGGGTTACATATGAATACTAAATAATAACTGCGTAATTGTCACAGATTTGTTCCTTGACCAAAATACTGCCCACAATCCAAGAATGATGTCAGACAAATTACTTTTAATCTGATTGCACATAGAATATAAAGGTGTTTTGTGGATTGCTGGCTTATCTCTTGTTAATCTGCCATAGACCACCTACTCAAACAGTGTAAATGATGCGTTTCGAGTCGAATTTGGAGGTCAGGGCTCACAGACACTATGGAGCCATGTTTTTTTCCTGTTGTTATATTATGTCGGAAGAAGGCTACTTACATTTTATTGGATTTGGCTGAAACACTGTTAAACCCCTGAGACTTCAAAAGGGTTTTGTGGACTGACACGTGAACTCGCAAACCTTTAATCGTGGGGATGGGAGCGGAGGTAGTTCGTGAGCGAGGAAGAAAAGACAACAGTGACCAGGAATGAAGGGAAATCCATCTCTGTCTGCACTCCATGCTGAAACAGTCTTTCTTCAAAGGCAGCAGTCAGTTTGATTGCTTGTCGAGAGATGATGAATACTCTGATAGATTGACCGTAATGGGACGAATCTTATGGGTTGCTCTAGTGCCACAAAAAGGATAAATTATCCCATGATTAATATTCTTAGAGGAAACTGGGAACAGAGAGGGGCATGTAGAGGACACAATTTGAAAACAATTAGGCCTATAACACGGACACAGACACACGCACTCTGAAAACACTCTACCTAGCACCCAGAATTAATTTGACATTGTTAATTACCCGTTCGAAAAAAACGAAAAAAGGAAGTTAACTCTGTAAAATTTTCTCATTTAACACCATCGCACCTGATGTGCTTCTGAAGCTGTAGCTCCCAGCACGCAGTCGTATCTGAAAACAGTCACGCACAGATGATTGACGGGCACAGACGTCACACAGTTCAGCCTGAGTAATTGACTATAGATTAAAATGACAAAGAAGTTTTAGAGAAGTTTAGAGGAGTTTTCAGAGGATGTATGATTTCTCTGCCACAAGAGCAACCTCAGTGCATGCGTCATGTAAATATTCAAAGCTGTTTTTCCTTCTCTGAGTAGTCCATGTTGCCCTGGTACTTTGTTTGACAGAGAGACAGTAGTCTGACACACCAGGTCCACAGTCTAATTCATCCACAGTCTGCCCCGCTCCACAGTCTCTCACTTCCCTGCCCTCATTTATTTCGCATCTAGGTCTGACCAGCACATGCTATCAGTTGTCTTTGACAGCACATATTATTGAGAAATAAGAAATCATCTCATATTCAATTAGCTTATAGTCTGAAATTGAACTCTCATTTTCACCAATCGAAAGGCGTATTGTAGAGAAAAGGCCAAACCAGTATCATATTCCAAATTCACGTCACAACATTGTTGGATTGAATTACTTTAGAACCTTGAGTACATTCAAAATGCATTTGCACTATCTGGACTATAAATGTAGCTCAGATACCGAACACAAGCTGAGCCAATATATAATATAGAAATGACGCAAATAAACAGAATCTGTCATCGAATGACAGGTAACCCACGGTTATACGTCTGTTGTCACATATGAGGAATTTCATTCCAGTTTTCAGTAGCTTTGAGCACTAACAGCACCAAGAACAGATATACAGGGGACATGCATGTGGACGAACGGACAGACACACACACACATTCATTGTGGATAGTGTACTGAAACCAGATTATTGATCCACTTCATCATTTACTTTAAAACAGACAACACCATTTTTGCTCATGCAACATAATTCTTCATTAAGAACCTTCAATTGAAAAAGATAGAAAAGATCTTCAGATTCATTAAACAGCAGAGTTGCAGAGCCGAGTCAATAATAGATTTTAATAATATCTTTTATCACTGTGCGTGTATCATCAAGTATAAGACTGTGCCATCAGGCGCACAGAGCGCATAGAGTGGACTGGAGATCACTTACAAATAATAGATTCCATTAGAGTAATCCCAGTTTCCTCAAGGTCCTGCTCCAGCAAGTGTGTCACCCAAGTCGTCTGATTCATAATTTCTTCACTCGCCTAGTGTCAGTTGGTATAAGCTGCAAAAGATAGTTGGAGATGGAAGATTTCTACTCTTTATCAACTGATAATTTAAGTTAATACCCATTGTATTCAGAGCAGTACTCTGCAGTACACACACTGCATGTTGTCTTTCAGGTTGACACAGGATCAATATATAAAAAGTGTAAAAAAAGCATATTGCTTCAGGAATCTGCTGAATTAAATGTACCTATTATTGTACTAAGAATACATTCATTGCATAGCATACGTCATTGTTGTCTTAACTTGTCCAGGTACATTTTTTCAAGATAAGTAGCCTTCATTCTGCTGGGCTCACAGTGTCTTGCTAAACGCCCCCTCAGCTGTATGGTTTATCTTGCCAACCCAGGGAACAAATTGACAGGTTTAGAGATTCCAGGACCCAAGTAGCCGACCAACGACAAGGTTGGTAGAGAAGATGCAGAAACTAATTTAAAAAATTGGCTTACAGTTTTACAGGTAAGAAGCAGTAAGGCAGAAAAACATAAAAAGTGAATCACAAATAAATTCCAAAACAGCCAAACCAAAAAGCTAGGAAATGCAGGGAGGTGAAGCGACGAATGGTGTGTGGGAATTTTTGATAAGAATAAAGAGTAAAATCTCCTCAGAGAGAAGGCTGCTCTCACTGCTGTCATCTCTCCAACATTTTTCTTTCTGTCAATGCCACAAGCTAACTTTATAGTGGACTATAGTGATTGTAATTAACATTCATGTGGAGTCAGAGTTATTGTAAAATTAAGTTTGTGTCCGGGATAATACGCATTAAACATCATCTCAACTCGGATCAACAAATTGGAAAGTTGGCGAAATGTTGTTACACAAATCGCCGAGTTGCTTATTTGATCATGATTATAATGTAGATATTGGAAAGAGGTGTCAATGTGTTGTTTAAACGCTCTAAACACATGGATACAACAGCACTTTTTTCCGCATTCCAACTTCAAATCACATGAACAAAAAAAGTCGTGAAATGGGACCTAAACTTTAAAGTCAAACAGAAAATAGTGACCTCAAAGTTCAAACAACTGAGCTAAGAATCCAAATCCAAAAACCAAATGGAAAGTAAAAGGCCAAAGTCTGTAAATCCAAACCAGCCAAATATACAAGACCAAAGTCCAAGCCGAATATCAAAAAGTCCACAAATAAAATTCTTTAAATTCAAAAATGAGTACAACAAAAGAGATTTAGAGCGATACATCAAATGTCCCTAATAAAGACCATCAGATGTCTTAAGACGAATGAAAAGTCCTTCCAAGTTTCATAACAGGGGCAGAATCAAAACACTCCTGAACACGAGCTAACCAAACAAGGTACACGTAAGTTAAGAACATGTAGTTGTATGTTGATTTGGACTCAAAACCTGAGCTGAAAACACAATGCGCTGAAAGCACTCTGCGGCATGTCATATAAATCATGTAAAGTGTCGCACCCAGCATCAATACAGAGCAGCGCAACTGTTTGATAATAGTATTTATAGGCCCAAAGTAAGCCTATTTCTGCAGCCTCGCACAATGGCATATTTACTGCAGCTTCATTATGTTGCGGAACTTGCCCTGAGGGAGGAGGGGGAGCACATCTTCCAGGACCATATTTACAAAGAGAGTGACAACTTCCTTTTGGCTACCTTGAGCCATTTTGGGCTCAAACTGATTGAAGACTTAACCAATGGTGACCTTTTAATCCAGAGAGGACAGTGGTTATTCACACGGCCACAAGAGGATGCTTGACAGGTAAATTTACTTTTTTTTGAAAATTTGAACAACAATGCTTGCAGAGGAGTATTCCTGACTATGACAACCCCCTTGGTATTTCGGGAAAGATCATTGTGTGTGATTATGTGCGGCTGTCTTGCAGCTGACATTTAATAAAAACAGCTCAATCATTTCATGTCGCTGTCGTCAAACTGTTCGTCTCTGATACCAACTGAAATTATAGTCAGAGTGGAGCACAGCAGAGATACAAAACTATCCAAAGCTGCAGCTAAAACGACACATCTATGTGAGCTTTGACTGCAGGAACTGATGAAGCTACTCTGGTGAGAAAAGGAACTGCACCGAAGAGGTTATGTTTTTCTCCCCGTCTGTTTGTTTGTCAGCAGGATAATGCGAAAACTACATAAGTGATCTCCATGAAACTTGGTGGAAGGATGCGGTATGGGTTAGGGAAGAACCCATTACATGTTGGTGTAAATTAGGATCCAAGGTAACATTTTCACAGATTGGCCAGATTTGATAACAAAGGTCAGAAACATTAAGGGAAGTGATACCTTTGAGTGAGTGAAATTTGGTGTAGCTGGGTTGAATTTAAGGAGACTGTTGAGCCTTGGTGGTATGCACTCCACTGAGTGTCATTCTAGTTAAGGAACTGTTCATAACAAATTTTCTGGATCCGTCCCCTGATCTGTGTCTGCACCAAAATGTGTTCTTTCTTGACCCATACCACATCCTTCCACCAAGTTTCAAGGAAAGGCATTTTTTTCCCTGTTTTGTCAAATGTGTTTAGAATTTTAAAATAAAAAAACACGTGTTTGAATCCTCTTCTACAAATGCCTTAAAAGTAAAACTATGGCATGTTGGCTTACTTGAGCAGGGGTTGGGGCACAGTCTGAGTTTTCAGTCTCACAAAGAAGCTTTCCTTTAAAGAGTTAGGTGAATTTCGGCCGATATAATCTGTCATGCTCCAGTGTCATCGCAGTTAAATTTAAAAGGGAGAGGGCAGGACTATTTCTGTCTCATCTCTCCTTTCACACTCCCTGAATAAAGCCCCTGTCAGGTGGCACTGTGGCCGACGTGTCTTAATGTTCACTCGTGTGGATTTTTGATATTTGCTGCACGGCGGATAGAACACACAGAGAATGTCTACTACCCAGAAATGTTTACATTCACAATGTCTCAGTGAATGTTCAGGTAACTGTCACTGGATTTCAATGATACTGAGGAAAATTTTCAATGGGAAGTTCTGGAGAGGCACTTATTCTGTGCAGATTTATGGATGTGAACATCAGGGACGATGACTTTCTTTGGGAGTGTGAGTTAAACAGAATCTAAACATATGTGTGTCATGTCTGTTCTCAGTTTTGACTGTGTTATGATGAGGCAATAAACCCATAATCTTGGTAATCTCTCCTGGATGTAAACCGACACAGACCAATAACAACACCCCAAAACTGAGAGAAAGGACACATTATCATACAAATGAAAGTTCATATTTGATCTCGCTTCATCTCATTCATAGTCTATCTGCAGTACTACATAGTTTAGAATGATGAAACTGTACGAGGGTGGTGTTTATCTCCATGAAGGGCTTCTTCTGCTGAGACTACAGTGTTTTCAACAGGGAGTTGAATGTTTGACTTGTGATTTCTGCATCTTGCCTTAAACGTCAATAACTAACGATTTCTTTCTACCTTTCACAACTCCTTTGCTACACTGGAGCCTGAAATCAAGTTATTCTTTATCATCATCTTAAAATTATGACTGTCTGGCTTGTTTGCAATTTAAGCCATTTTCCGACATAAACTCCAGAAAATGTCCAGAAAAATTGTGTGCAGACATTTTGCAGAGTTTGGCTATCACATATGAAGAATGCACAAAGAGATGTCAAAATGTCACATTTCAGGTGAGGGGTGATACCTGGATAGATTGTGCATGAGGCACAATATATATATAAATTCCACTACGTGTTTTTGTGTGTTGACTCTGGCGTCTGCTCTTATCACCGAAAGCTTTTGAATCTTTATGTCTTTCCAAGATGACATTTTCGTCTGCGTCTTCTACGAGAATGACACCTTGTCGTTTCCTGAAATACTCGTATTCCTTTTGGGGAATGTGTTAGAAACGTTATCAACATGCTTGTTCGCTTTCACTGCAGTTTCTGGAAATCTTGACGTATTCTCAAATGGACTCAATCTGACATTTTCTGGACATTTTACACTGAGGCTGGCAGGAGAAGTTACAGAAAATGTCCAGAGTAAATGACTTAAACATTTTCATTCTCACATACTCTTCTCTCCGGGAAAAATTTGAAGCAAATGCCCAGGGTTCAGTAGATGTCTGGAAGAAGCCCACCAGCTTTTCTGCTCAGTTCTAACCCATAATAACTTAAGTAAGACTAGGAACCTTTATGTCTGCTTTGTTCCATCAGTTGTCAGTTGGACAAAGAGAGAGACGCACAGGATTAGACAAAAGAGAGAGGAACCAAATGAGAGCTAAAGAAGAGGAGGGGAGTCTAGGCAAGGAGAAGGTGTGGGAGAATATAACCAAAGTTGGTACAAAACTAAAGCTGTGCAGATAGTCGCAGTTAGTGTGGTGAGAGGGGGGGGAACACATTGTATATTGTAAAGGAAATAGTAGCAGGTAGGAGTTGTTGACACCTCTTGTTTGTGGACATTAGATTACCAAACGCAAACAAACTTTAAAATGCAGGGACATTTTGAAATCAGGCCCAAAATATCAAACTGACCCAGTTCTGGCAGCGCATTCCAAACTCTATCAGACAGGGAGCCAGCAGTACTAAGAATTGATAGCTACATTCACATTCACTCTGTTTTTTAGAAATCATAATAGAGCTGCCTGTGCCAGTGGTTCAAACGGTTCAGGGCGACTGGGGTCTGGCCATCAGGGAACTCCAGATGCAGAAGCCCTCTGTTGCATACAATAGTTGTTGCTAAAGTGCTGCACAGTCCTAGACAACTTGGATAACTTAACTTCAGAAAGCTAATTGGTATATTGTATTTGTGTGTGCTTACGATGTCTGTGTGCATTCTTTTTTAATTTCCTCGGAGAGACACTTCATCCACAACTTTGAGGTGAAGTTGCACATAAATAAACAGGAGCTGAGCAGCTCTGGGTATTGCATTGAATGGCAGTGGCACTTCTTTTATGTGGCAGGCTCCATAAGCCAGTTTGGGCTCATCTATGTGGCCAGGATGTGGCTTATTGGAGTGACGGGTTCCCAGACAGAACTCAGAGCAGCTGACATGCTGACTTTAAGCCAGCATTTGTCAAGACTGAAATGGGCTTCGATGTTATGCTTTGCTGTGTCAGTTGACAGCAAACCTGCTTCACCCATCACATTTCACTGACCTGGATTTTTAAAGGTCTTCATGCGTGCATTCACTCTTTACACTGACACTGGTGCTGTTGCATCACATATTTTCTATATCTTTCCATCCACCCTGGAGGACTTTTCAAAGTTAATTGCCATTGGGATATTATTTATTTATTTATTTGCGTTTCGTCCATGCTGTTGTGCTTTAGAACATCTAGAGGGAGCATACCCAAGTGTGCAACTGGTCTGCCAAGTTAAACTGGCTTTCCATTTCTATTTGCAGTATATGGTCAAACCCATGAGATTTCTGACTGGAAGGTTTACAGGAAACTTTCTGAAAAGGACAAACGAATCTGCTTCTAGTTCTTGTATCACTCTGGCTCTCTGTAACTGCACAAATGGAATAAATAAAGCCGTTCAATCGCATCTCGAACAAACAGTCTGATAAAATGATTGTGCTGCTTTGACCAACTACAGATTAAAACATACAGGATTTTTTTCCATTCTGCATGGAAGGATATCTTTTTTCATACAGCACATACACATAAAGTTTTTACATCTAAAAACCAAATAGCAACAAACAAGTTGATTGATTGTCTGTATTTGAGTCAATCTATTCAAAGATTTTGAAAGAATATAGTATATCTGTGCCATCTTCCCTTTGGAGCTAGAAATGCAAGCAGAGCTGTTTTTGCTTGGACTGTGCTCTGTGGGCCGAGACTCTCCCTAGACACTTTGAGTGCTAAACTTCTTCTGTCAGTGAGATGCGGCATTTTTCTTCAACAGAAAACAACTGTATTGCAGTGGTGCAGAGAAATAAAAGAGGTTGTTTACCAACTGACTGTACATGCAGTTGGACGACATGACAGCTCCCTGAAGTGGAGACAAATCATCTCATTCGCCCAAAGGGCTGACTGCAGTACATGCAATAAACATGGACCAAACTAATATAAAACTATATTTTAGTTCTATTATTGGATATGATTACAATTGTGTAAATACTTTCAAATAAATGACTGAAGCTGTTTAAATCTGCAATTTTCTTCTTTTCCGTCTAAACTCGGGTGTATGAGAGACCTCTGATTCCCCTTTATAGCCTTTTGTCTGTAATATCAAGTGTAAGTGAAATTGCTCCCGTCTATTATGGTCTAGGATGAATGATAAGACATCATTTAAAAACATTGACTAATTGCAAGGAGATATGGATAAAAAGCAATTTGAAACATCTCAAAGCCGATACTAGTGTTATCAGTCTCTCCAGCTGTGAGATGAATTGATTTTCCATTCAGGCGTCTATCTGAACAACATCACTTCAATGGAAACTGAGGATAGAAGAAAATGACTGATTATTATCAGACCGCCAATATAATATACAATCCATTTTGCCTGATGACAATATCATCAACACAATTTATATATATATACATACACACGCATAGACTATATTTTGTAGGATTCTATAGTTTTATTTTAACATTTGGTGAAGCATACTGTTGTTTTCTATTTCATTAGATTATTGAGTAGTTCAGGACACAAGGGGAGCTGCCTCCTGCTGCTCCTCCTGCATCTCAGAGTTGTTACTGCCAGGGTTTGTCTGGGCATTTTCTTTGTGACGACCAATCTTTTAAAAATGGAAAACACTCAAAATAATCACCTAATTGTAGCCAATGTTTATGGCAGAAATGTATTTCTGGTCGTGGATTTAATGTTATTTTATATTGTAACAACCTACCTCAAACAAAATCACACACTTTAAGTAGTGGTTGATTATCGCCAACATCTTTTCACATCTAATTTTATAGACCGAAATGTACCAGTCTTCCGTCGACCTTTTCTGAAACAGTTTAATTAAAGAAGGGTTTATGTTTAGAAGACGAGCAGTGATTGATGGACATGAATAAAAATGTAATTACTTCTGCCATAATATTTTGCATAGGACCTAATTGGAAGCACCATCATTCATTATTTAAAGCACCATTTAACTTTCCCTTGAGAGGGCACAGTTTGAAAGTTTGTCAAAGGACATTTGTGCTCTCCGGATTTAAAACGGGTGAAGAAAAAAGTTGCTTTGGATGGTGATTAAATTAGAGATTAAATCCCTAGAAAGTGTAAGTATGCCAATAAAAAAGCTTTAGACTTTGGAATTGTTTAATCTGTTCTCCTTATTTGTGTGAATGTTTTTAACACAATCAGAAGAGTGTTTTCCGAATTGAATGGAGTGCTTGTATAATGTGTATCTTCTGAACTCTGCAGACTTTCTGAATTGCGACAATTTGTCTGCAAGTTACACTCATAACCTTCCCTCATCTTCATTCCCACACAGGGCAGAATGTGGCAACAATGGTTATGAATTGCCAAAGATTATACCGGGGTTAAAAAATGCACACTCAGTCTATTCCTATTTTCAAGTGTTGGGTCTGTTTTGTTGTTTGGTTATTTATTGTTTCACTCCTTTGGAGAACTGATCCAGCGTTGTGGCCGCAGAGATCCCCATGTCTTTACTGACAATAGTCTCAGCAGACCATGGCGGGCTGAGGAGAAAGTTTGTAACAAAAGAAAGTGAGTTCACAGCAACACGTCAATGCAGAGGCCATGAACTAGAAGGTGTACTGCATGTTACAAGTTTCCCATGCATTAACTTGAAGGAAAATAAGAAGTACAATACATTTTTTTTAAATGCTCGCTCTCACATGCAATGTGGAAACCGCAAAGAAAGTGAAATCAATTCTTAGGTCCGTTCATTTGGGACACCCTCCAAATTTAAAGTTGGCCCAACCACGTCCCACCCCTCATTGGTTCTGTAGTTTTTAAGTAATTCTGCTAACTAACAAACAAACAAACAAACAAACACAGGTAAAACAAAAGGTTGTTGGCAAGCAGCTCATCAGAGACATAAATACTTGAACATACTTCTGTGTAATGAGAGCCACCTAAACTTTCAGAAACCATCTTTAAGAAAAAATGGTGCATTTTTGCAGTTTTAGTTTGTTTTGTTTTTGTGAGCTGTCATGTCATCCATTTTTATATACAGTCTATCCTCTAACTAACCCTAGTATCTACCATTATTGTGTAATAAAAGAGCCATCTACTCCAATTCTGTGTGACTTGATGAATCAGATTTGCATTATTTCACCTCAGTGATTTTAGTGGCCACGTTTGCATGGATGGCTTATGTAGCTGGCATCTGTGTGGAAGTTCCCTTGGTTCTCTGTTGGACTGATTTTCAAACCATGCAGTGTGCAAACAGCTCCAGCCATCGGAAACATCATTGGTGTGCAGACAGAGAAAGTGGATCACTTCCTGGGGGGTGAACTGGCCTCGTTGTTGCTTTTAATCAAATGCAGACATGTAGTTACATACATTCGCTGCATGCCTACTGCTTCATAATCTCACATGTTCATCAAGAGAAAAAATGTCTAAAAGATACTGTATATCCATTTGGTGAGTTATAGCAGAAGGGTACAAATGTTTTTTTTCACACTAAGAATAATTTATTCTTACTCCTGCAAGTCAAAGATATTAAATCTATCCTATAATACTGTCACATCTAAAATAGATCGGCAGTTTCTCTGCCAGGATGTGGGTTAAATCATTTCATGTAGAAATATCAACATTTTAAAGTGAAGCGAGGAATTTTTTAAGCCATCCAGATGCTCAGAGGGAAGAATGAGTTAGTGATGGCAGCAAACCCAGTTCCTCTCTTAGCTCGGTAAACTGCAGGAGGTCAGGGAAGTTTTCCATACTTCTCGCCACCTCATTCTTTATATTTTTACTTCTGCAGAACTGTATGGCCTCTCCCAGTCCAACTCCTGGAAAACACTTTATGTGCATGCCTGAAATAAAACACAAAACACTGTTGCACTGAAGGATAGAATATTGCTTTATATGAGACAATACAGGAGACAGAGGTCAGAAGGGAATCCTCTCTCGAAAGGTGAACATTTCAGTTTATAATCCCAGCAGAGAGAAAAACAGACAAACCTGATTCTCAGTTGCTTATATAAGACACTCAGCCAATGCTACTGTCAGACCCTGGAGATAGTTCTTGAGTGGAGCTCTGACTCTTTCGGTCTACTCACTAAACTGAAACACAACTGAACACTGGATATCCCTCATGATCCCCTGCTTCCTGAACTAGAAGAGCTAGTGCTGTGACAAATACACCATACAACTGCAGAATTCTTCATCTTTTAAAAGTTTCTGTGCTCAATGTTTGAGATAAATGTCGGTTTTTAACTGATCTGCAGTTCAGCTTTACTCCTGAACTCACTGGGCCTGATTCTTACCATTTAAGATTTGACTTTCAGTCAGTCAGAAGTGTTTGAGTCCACAAATCACTTCTGGAGTTTCAGGGGTAAACAGTGTTGCAGCCAAATCCAATCATTGCTGATAACATTTTTGGGCAAACGTCTGTTGTACTTGTGAGGGAGAGACTATGAGTATGGAGCAGCGAGAGAGTTCCATTTTCATCCATCCAGGCAGGCAGCTGAATTCGAGACCAAAACCATTCATGCAATAGCCTTTTAAGACTCACCAAGATCTGTAGTTTTTTTATGAATGGCAAATTACATCCAGTACAAGACTGTGTATGCATAGAACATTCAATTTAGTCATGCAGGGCACTCAGGGAAATGAAATCATTAGACAGCTATATTGACATGCCTCTCCTTCGCCAGTGTTCATCTTCAGATAATAGAACACTTGTTAACACCATTTACAGCCAATATTGTTGTTGGTCATCACGTCTCTCTTTCATTCCCGGTTATAATGACACTATTATCCAGAACAACCCCTTGGTATTGACGCAAATTAGTCATTGTTAAAGTGCAGGAAATAAGTGGTTGTCAGAAATATTGTCTTGTAAAGTGACTATAGATTGACTTATTTGAGATGTACAGCACTGCTGCAGATGAATAGTAATTTCTTTGATGACAGCTGCTGATTAAGTGTCCCCACGAAGAGACTGTTGGTCAAACCGCAGGCTTTGATTAAGGCCCACTCTGAGTCACGGCAGGAGTTTGAGTGGTAAAAGGTTAAAATGAGGGTCACAGGCTGGAGACTGAAACGTGTGAGGAGGCTGGGAAAGTGGTCATCACAGTTAACTTAATATCAGGCATGACAGTGGTTAGTTTAGGCTCCTGAGCCATTTAAGAAATTGTTGTGCAGTGTTCCCGAGTTTTCTGTTTACAATAATCACATATCATTTTATTTTTTGACCTGACCGTCCACTTACGCCCACTAGCCAAACATTAACTAAAATATCCCGGATATGATCTTGCTCATTTTGAGACATAGGAGCATGGATCTCAAATGACATCCTCAACGCTGCCGACTCTGGCCACATCAGTATCCTCATCCACCTAGACCTCTTTGCTGCCTTTGACCTCACCTGGGGTGCCTAGCCTCCCAGCACCTGGCACTCATCTGCACTGAAACAAAAACTAATACAGAATATGACCATAAACAATATTAGTTATGCAGACCATGCTGCGTGAAAACACATTCAATATGGGGGCCACCACTACTCAACACCTCCAGTATGGTGCCTTAGTCTGTGTCTCTCACAGCCAGGACAACAGGGCACATGCTGGCTGTAATGGAGGCAGTAAAATGAATGTGCAAGCCACAGAAAAGGAGCCAACAGGGTAACGAGTCACGTCAACCACATACCTGTATAACTAGCAACCACCAGCCACAACCACGCCACAACAAAAGCAGCTCATATAGGTGCCCTATATAGGGACTGCGTTCAGCACTGCTGCAGGCTATGCTCACCCACAGTGAGGATTCTTCCCCACCACAAATGCAACCAGGCAACATCAGATCCTTCATGAGACATCGTGTTGTTTGGGATCCGATGTAAGAAGAGAAATCAATTGAGCTTTCGTATCATTTAATAGGTTTATTTAAATTAGGTCTATTGGTAGATTCCATGAGTCAAGAATCGCTCGACTTTCTTGCCCTGACAGCAGGACACTGGTATATTGTGAAACAAGGGACACAAATATTTATAAATAACTCGTATTAAAGTTTAAATTTTTCTCAAAAACCCAGATCTCCTCCGACAATGTCATATCTTGTTTAGCATCTTCAACAATTCATTATTGTCGGTGCTTGTTATCAACGGTAGCACCGTGCATTTATGAAGTTGAAGGCCAACACAAAAGATAAGATCACAAACACAGAACCAACCATCTTTCTCTTTGTTTGATGCTTTGCTGTGTCTAAATACTAATCATTTCCCTGATCAGCCGTGTAGCCCTCCCTGCTCCCCGCCCCGCCTCAACTTAAATATTTATAGCGTCGAGAAGTGGAATGTCCTGTTCTGTTCAGACGGAAGGGGAGGAGGTGTAGCGTTTGTCTCTGTCATGGTTGATGATATTGTGCTTACTTTTTTTGCGTTAGGACAGACAGACTGCACTCACAGGGAGAAGATCGCACCTCCTTAGAACCATGTTGATTTGGTATGAAAGACTCTCTGTAAATGTTCTTGGTTGGCAGTCTTCAAGCATCTTCCCTAAAGGGTTCTTTAAAAAAACTTGGGAAGAACAGGATCAGTGACAATTTGTCAGGGTTTTGGTTTATGTTAAATTGTTTCCGCCCTTCCCCCAGGATATTACTGGCTTGTTTTTACAATTCTAGATGGTCTGTTTTTGTTCTAGAAGACCATAACACCGAACATGCAAATATTAAAAGTTAATACACGATCAGATAAAGCTTTTGTAGAATGCATCTAAAGGTTGATCATTAGGCAGAACAGGTGAAACGTGGTGATACAGCTTTATCGTGACTCATGACCATCTCCTGAGTCTTGGTTTTTATTTATGATAAGGGAATTGTGTTTGTCAGTCACTCTGTGAAACTCCACTTCCCCATCAGCTAGGTGTCCCCCAAAACCCTGTAATTGGCCCCCTTTTGGCTATATTTAATAATTTTATGAAGATTACACTAAGTTATACATGCAATTAAAGCTATCAGATGTCAGCACAACTGGCCTCTCTGACATTAAATCCTGGTTGTGCCACGAATTCCTCAAAATCAAGGATGACAAGACAAGGTCTGTTTTGCCGCTGCTGGTCTTTCAGATCTGTTGAAAATAATATAAAGCTCACTGTTGGAAATCTTTGGGTAATATTTGATTCCAACCTCTGTTTTGATGTGCAGGGGAAGACTGTTGCTCAGTCCTGTTCCTTTCCCCTCAAGACAATCTCAAACTTCAGTCATTTTGTCAATTGCTGATTTGCAAAAAAGTGTACATGCTTTGATGTTGCCTTGATTACTGTAATACATTTTACTCAGGTATGAACTAGAATTCCCTCCGTCATCGTCATTTAATGCAAAATGCTCCTGCTGGGCTTATCACTGGGACAAAAAGACAAGAGTACACCATTCCTGTGCTTCTTTTTTAAATTCTATTGCTCACTTTTAAGACCTTGAATGGCCTTGCACCCAAATACCTTATAGAAGTATTGACCTGGTAGGTGCCCGCTCAACTGTTAAGATCTGCAGATGGAGCCCTGCTGGTTTTTCCCAGGTCTCACCTTGTAGGAAAGGGTGACTAAGCTTTTTTTTATCAGACCCCCAAAATCAGGGAATTTGCTTCCCCTTGAACCTACAGACTAATAAATTTGCTTCTTTCTCTAAACTTTTTTTTCGTTAAAGCATCTACAAATGATGAAACTGGCATTTATTTATCGTGACTTACTTTCTTTGTTCTATTTTCTCTGCTCATGTTCTGTTGTATTATTCTCAATTTGTATTGCTTGTAAAGCATTTTGTATTGTTAAGAAAAGTGTGAAATAAATAAAGTTTGTTATAATAGTTATCATTATAGTAACCTCACAATATAGTGGAAATATGTAGAATGGTTAACTGTTTTCCCTGTCTACACAAGTATAAATAGCACTGTATCATCAGCATTACACAACTCATAATTAATATTGATACATTAGCAATTAGCTAATACTCGCCAATATATTGGTGTGACTGAATAATCTGCCCTAAAGTGAAGTCAATGTGTCTTGATTGCCCCCTGGTGGCTGTCTGCAATATAGATAATTGACACTGCCTCCTCCTTGTTAGTGAATGGGAAAGGGATCGAATTAAAAAGTAATTGTCAATGTTACAGCTACCGGACTGTGGCACCCATAAACAGCTATATATTCTGTATTCTGGAAATATAGGAGACAAGAGTGAGACACGGAGACGTGGCTTGCCTCTGCTGAATTCCTCACAGCTATGAGGAACAGTGTTCTTGCGCTAAAAAGTAGCAGTGCCTTGGGCCATCCATGGTCTCAAACTGCCCCCTACTGACCGGGATGTGCCGCAATGTGCCGCTTTAAAAAATAACACGAAAGATAGTAGTTCCAAAAAGGCGAAAAGAAAATACAAACTGCACAGAGTCTGGCTCCGTGTTACATCATCGGCACAAGACAATGCATATCCAGGATATTTTGGCTTAATTTCTGTAGTGAAGACATGTTTTCTATCTTAATATACAGTCTACGATCCTCCCTTGATCAGACAAAGTTATATGAACATCATACAGTAAATGGCATCAATTCCCTCAAAGATCCTCAACTCTGTCCCAATCTCAGTCCACATTAGATTCACCTGCAGTTCCGAGGTGACCTTGCTTGATTTCTCTTAAGAGTCAGCTTGAAACCCCCCACTTAACATGGGGCGGTGCATTGCACAACAGTCAGTTGAGTTGGATTCTCTCAGCGACTGAAGATAAATCAGTTGTTCTCCAGGAGCCAAGACCCTGATATGAGTTGGCAAACCACTGCACAACAAGGGCAAACCAAGATTCCAGATGCCCACTGAAAACCAGTCGGCTGTATTCGTAATTCCTCTAAAACGTTACAGTTAGAGTTACTCTGCATATGTTCAATTATCGATTACTGACATTGTTATTCTTCAGTAGGAAACATTAAGGAATGTTTTTCTTTATATTGGCATGAATGATTAATAAGTCTGAATCCTGAATCCGTACACCTGACAAGGTAGATAGATAGATTTGGTTTTGCTGTGTCATAGGAGGTTTGCAAAAAAAATACCTGACCCACATTACAGACCTTCAGTCTCTCGGGGAATCTGACTTGTGAATTGTTCTCTATTTGAGAAGCATCATGAGTATTAAAGGTGAATACCATCCTCTTTTGAGAGGCTGAAAAAAACTGTTAGGCTGAATTTTATGAAGAAGATGTCATTCACATCGACATGCAGCAACACTTTTGTCTTTCAGGTCTAAAGATCAGAGCTTGAATATGATATGAATATGTCTCACCTGTAAAGTGGATGATAAGAGGGGGGAGGTTCTCATAATGACATTTTATAATAAAACCAACACATGTTCTGTCATGAATGTTGAAATGAACAAGTCTCGAAACTAAAAGTTTCCACAATAAAACAACTTGTATGCTTGTATCGGAAATCATTAACTTAATCGCCATCTGCTCTATCGCAGGGCTGATATAGCATCTCCACACCTAAGATAACCCACAGCCTGACTGTGTTGTAAATACACAGTTATACTGAGAACACATTGTACTTTTTTTATTTACCTGTAATTCACAAAACTTTGATTGATCTGGTTAGTAGGTCAACATCTATGGAACATACATATAACACATGCTTCTAGGAAGGACTGTAGATAACCTCTAAATGTTCATTCTTTCAGTTTTGACTTAACATGTTGTAATGATAGACAAGGAAAGCTGGTGAGTTGATGTGTGTGTGTGTGTGTGTGTGCACATCCTTTATTCATTTCAGACATTGAACCCTTAGCATGTTCTGTTCTCTATGCTCAGTTGATTTTGTAGAAGCGCAGATACATATTTGTTTTGTTTATAATTCAGAGATGCAATAAAACGTCATAACCTTTTGAGGGACACGGTTCCAAATGAAAGTACTTTTTATTTATTTTTCCTAGCCGCACCTAGTAACTCCAAAGTTCTGATACTGGTGCTGCCCTCTGGGAAGTGGTCTTTGTGGTGTAAATGTTTGACGCGTCCGATGAGATTTAACTCCAGTGGCATATTGTCTATCTGATCATGGTTTCAGATTCATGAAATAGATCAGAGCCCTAAGAAAGATTCCAGCCTCAGAGTAGTTTTTAAACATTTTTCTTTCAACTATGCAGCCTCAGCTCCAACTTTTCACTTTCAAATGTACAAAACTCCTTCCTCGTTCTTGAAAGGCTGCCCCATCTACTTCAGCCATGCTAAAAACTTTGAAATGTATAACAACAGAGATTCACATGGTGACAATGCTAACATGTTGATATTTAGTATTTGTTCATCTATCCCAAATTAGTCTTTGCATTAGTTTTTTTCATCATGCCATGTTATTCTGCCCCCAACCTGACTGCCCAGGGCAGATGGCTGCCCACCCAGAGCTATGCATTCTTCCCCACTGCTACCAAATGCCCGGTCATGGGGGAATGTTGGGTCTCTGTGAATAATCTTGTGAAGATAATGGTGTAGTTTTTCTCAACGTGAAAAGTACAGAGAGAAGACTCCATTATGATTTTATCATATATAAATATAACTGAGTTGGGTTGCCATTGAAGTGTTAAGCATTTGCTAATCAGTTCTTAACACAAAGTACAACTGAGGCATCAAGATTCAAGATTTGAGATTCAATTTATTTATCATTATGCAAGGCAAGATTGCCTCTATGCTGCTCCAAAGATAATAAAATGATCAACACTGATAATGCCCTCATACACTTCATGTGGTGCATTTTTTATCTTTTTTATCTGCACCCTAAGGATCATAAACAGCAATGACTAACATATCAGTAAATCTCTTGGCAGACAATATGGTTGACATCTCTGGGTTATGTCATCAGTTCTTCAGGTAAAACTAAAGGACACATTGAATGTTGAGCTGATGGTGGCAATTGAGGACAAGTCAAGGGGTCATCAAAGATTCAAAAATGAAATTTGTGTTTCATACCCGACAAACATCGAGCCATGTGTTGTTGGTCTGCGTTCACTCCACCTGCCTCCACAGATTGGCCTGGTGTGCGCGATAATAAACACCCCCAGACGTGGATGACAGCAGTTGTACCATTCTGGCTTGATATATCTAAAGTTCTCTTTGTTTTGACCTGCAAAAGAATAGATAAAGCCTGAATTACCGGCTGGTATTTTAGCTAATCTATTGTTCCTCAAGGCAAGATCATCATCGGCAGGGAAAGGTCAGAAAGACTGCAAAAGCCACTGACACTGGGTTAATCCACAGAGCTGCTGCAAGTAACCAAAGAGCTCACTGGAATTAAAAGATCTAATCAGTATCAATTTTACATATTCAGCCTGCTTCTTCTTTAGAAGTGGCAATGTTGGTATTTTGGCTAGTCTGATGAATCCACTACTTTGGTCCAGTCGTCCAGATCCACTACTTTGGTCCAGATCAGCAGTATCTCAACAACTATGATATGAATTACTATGAAATTAAGTCAAGCCATTAAGAAATTTAATTTGTATTCATTCAATTAAATTTTTTCCTGTACATAGCCAATCATTGAATTCTCATAAAATTGTCATTGCTGTGAACTAATGGAATCAACCAGTCTCAGTGGGACAATGGCTTACTTTATGCTCCCTGGTTGCAATGCCCCCATAACCAAAGCAATTTGCCAAGATGGAAGTGCACCTGTCTTTTAAAGGAAAAGGGAAGTGGCACTCTAATTGGTCTTATGAACGTTACAGCCATAACACACACTAAACGGTTTCTACAAACCTTTTAAAAGTTCTGGCTACAAAATCGTTATGCTAAGTACAATCATTTGTTACCATGTACCTGGTGAATCGGTCAATCAGTGTTTTTTGCTATTTAACTAGTAGATTTGGACACACCTTGAAGACCATGTCTTTAAAATTGTTCTACTTAAATAACACATCCCTACTCTTTGTTCCGTTGTATTGCAAAAGACAAGACAATTTCATGAATTGTAACTAATCTGAACCAACTGTTCTCCACTTTGAACTAAATACATGTAATGTCAATCCACTGTTTAAACAAAGTATCATTGAGTTCGAGCTCAGTGCCACACTGATAAAGTTAATGTGTCTGCAGTTTGGCACATTTTGTAGACTTCACGGTTCATGTACCTTCCAACTTACCTGCAGAATTTTCTGATCTATATTCAGGATGCTCACTGAACAACACCAAAAGGCAGCCTGCCTATACAATCTGCAGGGATTTCAGATCCACAGAGGAGCTTGACACTGACTTCTTACCCCTCAGGTACAGTAAAATAAAAATTAAGATCTGAATCTCATCTCTCCGTGGTGCCTGCAGTATGTGGGCATCATGCAGGGTAGAAAGCCCTTCCTATTCCACTTGGGTAAGTAAGAGTCAGACAAGAGACAATATTATACTAAGAAGCATCAGCAGGATTAATACATGTTTCAATAAACATATCTTTGTGTTACTACTCTGATATAATTTAATGTTTATTATTTCCCTCTCAGCCACAGAACAAACTTCCCAGGCTTGTTATGTGAGCAGCAGCAATATGACATACATTTTTCACAGCGATGTGCTTCAGTCCACAGAAGTTGATGGATGGTTGTATTTTTCTTCTCCACAAAGACCCCAAGCTGGCGATGAGGAAGGATGTATGTGACCTGTGGCGAAGACATCCAGATTATACTTCTCCATTGCCCTCGGGTGGTGCCCCTCACGTGGAGGAGGGAGGTCAATGAAATGGGAGGAATGATGATGACGAGAGTTGGCTCAGTTCATGTTGAACACCTCCTTAAAATCCAAACATTGAGGGGAACAAAGCAGAGGTCCGAAAAATCTGAAGACTGAAGTATGTGACTTTAATAATACATCATGTCAGTAAGACCTCCACCCCAGTCTGGCCCCAGAGGTCCACTCAGCATTGAAGTTATGGGCTTAACCAGGGATACCCAAGAATGAGCAATAACTACTTAAATTGCTCATGTACAGGGAAGTCAGCATTTAAATTTTACATTTCATTTAGCTGAAGCTTTTATCCAAAGCGACTTACAATAAGTGCATTCAACCCAGAGGGTACAAACCAAGAACAACAAGAATCAAGAAAGTACAATTTCTTCAAAGATAAAGCAAAACTACAAAGTGCTATAAGTAAGTGCTATTTAAGGGCTACTAAATTGTTAGTTTAAAAAATTGTCAGTATTTTTTTAATTTTTTTAGTCAAGTTTAGTCGGATGAGGTATGTTTTTTAGTTTGCGGCGGAAGATGTGTGAACTTTCTGATGTCCGGATGTCGATGGGGAGCTCATTCCACCATTTAGGAGCCAGGACAGCAAACAGTCGTGATTTTGATGAGTGTTCAGCTCGCAGTGAAGGAGCAACGAGCCGATTGGCCGAAGCAGAGCGGAGTGGCTGGGGTGTAACGTTTGACCATGTCCTGGATGTAGACAGGACCTGATCCGTTCACAGCAGGGTACGCAAGTACCAATGTTTTGAAGCGGATGCGGGCGGCCACTGGTAGCCAGTGAAGGGAGCGGAGGAGCGGAGTAGTGTGAGAGAACTGAGGAAGGTTAAAGACCAGGCAAGCTGCTGCATTCTGAATGAGCTGCAAAGGTTGGATGGCACTAGCAGGTAGACCTGCCAGGAGGGAGTTACAGTAGTCTAGGCGTGAGATGACCAGGGCCGAGAGCATGCCAGGGGTGACGTGATAATGTCAAAGGAAATGTCCACTGAGAGAACTCTCTTCGACAATATGTGAGGGAGTGGCTCGAGCCCCATTTGAACAACGAGTCCCTGCAGTCAAGGGTCTCTGGAAAGGTCAGGAGAAATGAGCAGCACGTGTTGAAAAGAAAAGGAGAGTGTGAGGGTTTTCTGGGTCCAGCTTACCAGCACCCTCCTGGTGACTGATGAGCTCTGGCTGTTACTGGACAGGTCCCAAGGAAGTTGGCTCTTATAGGCGATGATCTTACTCCTAGGTGACCTCCAAACTTGACTCGAGTGACTCCCAGCCACACTGCAAAAGAATGTCTGTGTTGTGGCTGCTTGACGTAAAAAGGCAAGCACGGCTCGGAAAACTGGTAAGAGAAAGGTTAGAGGGTCTGGACTTAAAGGGAAGTTGGTAATGTGGTAAAGGCAGGCAGAGAATGAATGAATGCATGAATGAACAGTGTCCAGTGAACATCACAAGTGCAGTCATTAGCGAAAAGGAAGCTGTGAAGAGAGGGAGACAGTCGGCCTCTAATACCGAGAAACTCTGAGTGACTGCTCAGCCCTAATGAGGCCACAAAAGAGTCAGACATAATCACATTCTGTGGCCTCAGGAGACAAATCTGAATTCAGTGATGAACTTTGTTATATATGCTCAGGACTATGCATAGATAGATATTATTCATGGAAAATATTCACAATCCTTCACCCAAGAGGTGCATAATATGTATCTAGGAAATGAAAACAACTCCCACAGACAGTAATGTATTACTTTAAATGATTAATAAGTTATGTCCAAAGTAAATTGTGGTTCTTCTTTTAAAAGTGCCCTTAAAATAGTGTAAATGCATGTAATTAGGGGATTAGCTAGCAAGAGGGCTCAAATTTTAAATTAAAAGATAAGAACAGTTTGTAACGACACATAACAGAGAAAGAGACAAGGAAAAAGAAGATACGAGTGATAAAGAGGAGTAAGAGGAGTGAGTAATGATAATGAAAATGGATTGCAGATATTCCAAACACCTTTGGCACAATTCTCTAATGATAATTCCTATTTTTAACAACCAAGTGTGAACCTTCATCTACTGGGCACTTGTTCACAGCAGATTTGACTTTTTAAAAACTGCAAGATTATACTGAAACTGCAAATTAATAAGTACAATTGTCTACAGTTTGCACAAATGGACCCAAAAATGTCTTGAACTAAAAGCTGTTAAATTGTTGAAACATGAACTACACTAACCAACATTTCCTACATCAAACAGATACATATTCTGTCAGGTTAGCTGACAGGTGATTTAATGAATATGGATTTTGCCCAACATGGAGCTTGGCTGCGATGGATTCACTACCGTTTCTGCACAAGGCATGTTAAATAAAAACAACTGTGCTAGAGGAAGAGAGAGGAGTAATTATCCTCAGTGCAGCAGTGAAAGAAGACAGCACTAGAGAGGAAGAGGCAGCCGGGTACAGAGACATAGAGCTTTCCCATATGGAATACAGGCCACAATTATGGACAATGTTATTAATTAATGTTATTATGCAGCATAAAGTATAAACTGCTCAACATTTCCTGCAAGTCTCATCTCATCTCATCTTCATCCGCTTATCCGGGGTCGGGTCGCGGGGGGAGCAGCTCAAGCAGGGGGCCCCAGACTTCCCTTTCCCGGGCCACATTGACCAGCTCTGACGGGGGGATCCCGAGGCGTTCCCAGGCCAGTGTTGAGATATAATCTCTCCACCTAGTCCTGGGTCTTCCCCGAGGTCTCCTCCCCACTGGACGTGCCTGAAACACCTCCCAAGGTGAAATTATCAGGTCTGACTGATTGCGTGGAGGGTAACAACTTTATGGATGATCGAGCGATAGCTAATACCCCTGCAAATAAAGCTTCACAAAGCCATTCAATGGAACAAAATACCAAGTTATAACCCTCTATTGTTTATTATGACATATGTACTTTCTTTGGTTGAATATGAAACTGTGGTGGAAAAAATTGGAAAATGGTCGACCACCAGCCTAGATAATTGATGAGAAACACTTTTGACTTGGCGAGATTAGCCTTGGTGGAGTTATGTGTTCGCAGAGCGCACTTCTAGTCTATGTGTGAATTCCAATATGTAGTACAAAATGGCTCCTGTTTGTTAGTGACAGAGGACCGATTCTTACACCTCAACAAGCCTTATTGTATAATTACAATACAATGAACTGAGGTGCTGACCGAATATTACTGCTACTATCAGCCCTGCAATAGAGCAAAAGGGGATTAAGTTAAGGATTTCAGATACAGGCTTTTACGTCCCTAACACGACTAGGGCATGAGGGATAAACAATTACAAAATATACCGGGCAAAAAACAAGAAACCAGACATTCAAGTTACGGATCACTGCATCCTAACGCTTTCCGATCTACTCCATGACTTTAGGCGGTACAGATCATCTTGGAAATTGCATTTGACCTTTATTCTTATGTCAACTTCACACCTCTGAAGCTTCATTATTGTATGTTGGACAGTAACAAAGCTATCATGGTTACTCATATTAATATGAGAATTGGATGAGTACACATATTTTAAATATTGGCTGATGCAGCATCCTGAAACTCCCTGATGTATTTAGGTTCCTCCACAGACATCTAATCGTTGAGACATGACTTGCCAACTTTTGTATTTCATGAAGAATGTAAAAACTTTTAAGGGTAGCAAGATCAAAATGTGGAATGAGTTTGAAGATGTGTGGTCGAACCAACGTCACCAGAAGGGGGGAAGAAGTAATGAAGGAGCCATTGGCCTCCCCAATGTCACACTCCTGGCCCACTTTCAAGTCATGGATCACTGTATCCCATTCATGTCCATTCCAAGACATTAAAGCTACAGACCATCTTGCAATGGGGACAAACCAACGACGATACCTGCAAAATAATCTAGTAGTGATGACTGTACCCAGGAGTCAGAACGTCTGTATTTATTCTGGTTTAATCCAATCACAAGGGGTTCTCTAGTTTTTCATGTTTTATGCACTGATGCATTTCTGGATGGAAATGTGACTGCAATGTAAACAAAACAGGACAAGACTAAATGATGGATACAGAGAACATTTGTTGGGTCCACTGCCATACGGACAAAATTTCTTTACAATCTAAATTATGTTGTTGACACAATAACAAATGAACTCTATTTTAAATGAGACAATAACCCTGTTTTGAATCATTAGATGAATATTGTGGGGGAGTTATGTTCTTTGACAGGTGAGCTATGGCATCACCACGCACCCTGGAAATCTAGAAAACATGGACATTTAGTAAGTACTTTTCTAGATTAAGATTTTGTATTTTGATATTGTATTTTAGCTCCTTACATAGATAGCAAGTGTAAACCAAATTAAAAGTAAAACACCAGATCTTTTAACTTGCTTGATCACATATTATACAATGTTAGCTATATCACATAAATTCAGCCTTCCCATCCCAGTCTAGACCCAGATCTGTGTCAAGGTTAAATCGTGTTGTGCACATCATGAAATCACCTGCTGTCCTGAATTGTCAGGACAGACTTCTCCTGAGTAACTCCTGGATCAAAGAGTGGGAAACCTGGCTCTCTTGACAAATGCACCCTAGAGTTTTGAAAATGTTAACACAGAGTAATGAGAAACAGACAAATTTGTGATGGTCAGTCACTTTCAACAAAGCTCCCCTTGTGCTCTGTTATTTAATTCTTAACTAATGAGAAGTTACATCTCTCCTGCATACGAGATACCTTCCCCTCTCAGATCTCTCCTGAGCTGCACAGATTTCCGTCCTAAATATTGGTCATACATAAACCATTCAACTGTATAAGGTCTCTGTCACTAAAGGATCTTTTGATGGAGACTATGTGGCTTTAACTCACTATGTGTCTCTCCCGCTCCCAAACAATCCCATCTCTGGTAGAAAAAGTCAATGCCGCCTCAGCCGAACCTGCACCCGTGTGCCGCTAATGAGGGACAATTAAATATTCCACAGATGCAACCGTTGTTAAGCTATTATTAGGCCTTTGAGAAAGGTCAGCACCAAGGGTGCTGTGCAACCTTCAACTACCACTTCCTGTCCGGGGGGGAACTTGGATGAGTATTGATCAAACAGCCTGACATGAATGGTAGGTAAGTGCATGATGATCTATAGCAGCACACCTGTTGTGTTTAAAAAAAAAGAGACAGAAAAGGAGAAACCATTGACTTTGACATTCGACAGTTCAAGAAAACCCCTTTGCATAGTGTAATGTGTAGTGTGGTCTGTATCTATAAACATCTATATATAGTCTTGATGATCACTCAAAGCACTTTACAATACAGTTGACTGCCATTCACACATATTCATAAAGGGCATTTATGGGCAGCACTTTTTTCTATGACGGGCCATTCAGGGTTCAGTATCTTTCCCAAGGCTACTTCGGCATGCAGATGGGGAAGATTGAACCGCAGACCTTCTGGTTAGAGGATGGCCAATCTATCTCCTTGGCAACAGCTGCCCCTGTTAAAATTTAAAAGCTAAGCCTGGCAGATCTCTAGAATAGAAATAGGAGCTGAAAGTCGTTCTGCTGCCTTGGGTTTCCTTTGAGTCAGCCAGTCCTCCATGTCCTGTCCTACATGTATCACTCCACCTTTATTGTTCAAAGGTTTAGAAGTCCGTTCTCCTCCTCCTCTCGGGTGTTGACTCCAACATAAAGGAAAGTAGAAGTTACTGTTTGGTGACCTGTTGTGGTTTGTGTCATATTTACATCAGTCTCAGTCTGTTGTATTTCCCCCGCGGCACTTCCTCATTATCATTTCTCCCGTCAAGCTGGAGTGTGACCTTTAATGGTGTCATCTGTGACAACATCAAAAGGTTGCGCCTCAACTAAAAAACATTGTTACTGTGGTAACCAGTATGTTTGTTGATCTTATACCAAGTACCCAGTAGCTACCGGTGGTGGTATGTAAGTACGTCTACTTTGTCACTCTTACTGTGCTTTTTCATTAATATGCACTTAACTAAAGTAGATTTATTTTGGGGTACTTTTGACTTTTACTCCACTGCACACTGAAAAGGTTTTTTGGGAGTATCAATTCTAAAAAAGCCACCTCTGTTGGAGTACTTACCCCAGTGGGTATGTCAAGAACACACCTCAATGACACACAAACAGACTCACAGGGGGAAAACAATTTGGCAGCTCCACTGTTGAGGCTGGTAATGAAAAGGCTGAACTCTTTTCTGTGGACTGCCCAGCAGGATTCAAAGGAAGGATGTGCCAGGGCTACAAATCTCGAGCATGCATGGGTAATTACAATTAAAACAATAAGTGATATTCTGAATAATAATAAGCTGCTGGAGTTATGGGGTCATTCAATTAAATAGAGTATAACTCAGATTTTTTGCAATTTGTTTACATTGTGGTCATTCTGTAATTGTGGTTTCAGCAGAAAACAGTCTATTTTCCCAACATGATCCGATAAACCCACAATAGGGGCCCTGGGGTTCAAAACTGAGCTCCTGCTGACCCATCTCCTCCAACCCTTTGTGCATTGTGTATGTTTCATGTTCCTGTCAAGTACAGCCCAGGCAGCAGACAACCCGTGGCAGATAAATTATATGTTGCCCAGAGTCAAACAAACAATAAATTGGCCACTTCTGAGCTTGAATATTGCCAGATTGTTTTTGCAGGTTTTGACAGTGTCTGTGGATCATTATACAGTAGTTTGGATGCTCTTTGTCATTTCATGCTTTACTGAGGCATATTCAAATACAAGTGAGCATGAAACTAAATTACTGCAAACCAGTGGTGACTGTGGGGCTTCAGTAGAGCAGTTGCTTGCTTTGCTCATTGCCCTAATTTTAATAAAAATCATAGGTAATAATTCATTACTATGTTCACATTTCAGACTGTGACTAACCAGAGAAACGTCTGGATTTACAGGAGATTCCATCCATGAGCTGGATCTAACTTTTCTCATTACTCTTAAGTAATAATGGATGTAGGGATATTTTGTGTATGCTTTCCTATAATTAAATTTTCTCTTGCTTGAAAGGGAAAATTCTTCTTTCACCCCAGCTCACCAGAGAGGATTAGGGAGAGCTTCTTCCTTAGTCTGACAGCGACTCTTGTTAACAGCACTTTGTCAGCACCTTTATTATGTGCAGCGCGGATGTGAGTGATTGAAGAGGATGTGCAAAAAAAAACAACCCAATGCATCAGAAAATTGAATCCCATGAATAAAAGAACATGGCAATTAATATCAATCTATTGTCTGTTGCTCCTCTGTCATTGTGTTGTTGTTTCCCAGCATGCTTGTTTAAAACCCTTTAGAGGCTGAGCTGTATCAATCATCCCCACATGTATGTTATGTGCTGTCTATTCTTACTTGGCCTGGACCAGTTAGACCAAGTAGATCATGCTCAAGTTTTTTTTAATGAAATCTTTACTACATTTCATTTACATAGTTTCTGTCGATACATTTTTTACCATTGAAACATCAAATCAACAGCAGTTGTCAGATCAGGATTAGAGTCACACTCATTACAGAACACAGAGAGATGACATATTCACAGCAGATCACATTGTCACATCAGTTTTACTTGGTTATGTGCTCCTGCAAAATACAAAACAATGTGAATGAACGGAGAAGGAACGACTGACGGGGGGGGATTCAGTGGACTGAGCTGTTGAGAAAAGCTTTATTTTTATGGATTAATGCCAGAACTGATTTTGATATGCTGCAAAGACACACATTCAATGTTAATTTAATGCACATTTTAAATCATTCATTATGTTTTTCATTCTGACGCATCTACATGAATGAGAAACATGCACCCAAGTGTGTGTTTGTGTGTGTGAGAGAGAAAACATTTTCCTATTTTTGTGCATAGAATAGAAAAATGAACGACCTCATCTCCAGGTTACCACAAGGACACATACAATACACGTCTATATAATTATTATACTGAACCCTTCGATGTATATCAGTGTGTTATATCTATTTATCCAACTATATATGAAGGCGTCACTATTATGGCAGCATACAAAGAGTCTTTGTTTTACAATGTAACCTGACTCTGCTTTTACTTTGGTATCTAGGAGAAACAGCCTTTGGGTGATTTCATGTGCCAGTTTGACGTGGACTGCACTAGTCTTGAGAAAGGATAGGATATATCAGATCTTCTACTTTCTAATGATTTTGTTGAGTTTTATTTTGTCACAATTTGAGCTGTGAAACTTTGTACCAAGACTAAACAACTCACATTGCAAATGACTAATACATTTCAGTTGAATTTTATTTTCCACAAGGTGTTCTTCTTTTGGATAGAATCTATCATTCAGTTCATCTTATGGCAGATGCAACAGGTCTGTCAGAGCCAGCAGCAGTATCAGCCAAAATAAATATGCTTCTGCTGCACTCCCATTGGGCGCTCATATCAACTCCATTTTAGATAAATGGGTTGGATTGGCCAGATCAGTGGATTAAAACATGAGCTTGCTGATTGTTTACATTTCACAGATGTTGTTAAGCTCAATAGCGTGGTTTGGGAGGTAAAATCTCATTTTCTGTAAAGAGATTTTGACAATCCGCCATAACCCTAGACTTACCACAAGCTACGAGAGTGTGAAGCAATGGTATGTGCTCCTGTAGAAGTACCTCAGCAACAGCTGTGATTAGTGTGGTTGCTGTTACCATGAAAAATGTATCACGACAGTGAAAATCCTGTCGAATACAGTTGGATGGTGTAGTGTTTCATTATGTGGACCACAGAGCTACAATGATTTCCCTTGCTAACATGCCACAGTTTTTCACAGTGGAGAAAAAACTCTAAAGAGGTGAAAATCCCTACAACAAGGTGAAGTCATTGGAAAGAGATCATTCCGAATGATTTATGGGATGTGTAGTTCCTTCACTCTTAAAAAGTTATCTACACAGTCCTGTTTCTTTTTTGCTTAAATCTCTTTAAGCCTGAAACATTTTAACAGTAAAACACATAACAGACAATTATAATGATTGGAGAAGATCTCAATTTAGAAAATAGGGTTAGGGTTAGGAGCCGGAGCCATTGTCAGTAAAGTGGCCGTCCCTCTTACGCTATATTGTCTCAGCTGCAAACAAAAGGACAAATAAACTTTTTAATTAAATTCTTCTCTTTGTTATTTTGATTTAGCAAATATACACAGTTAACCTACTTTTTCTAGTTTGCTTGTAAACGAACATTGTACACAACTGCACCAAAGAACAAACTATTACATTATTAGTAGTTCACTATCAGATTGAGCTGATTCGTCTCAGAGATGTCTGAGAGCTGAGACTATTTTAATCTCATTTGTGATCGACATCTATACATATTCATGAGAGTTTACCAGGGAGCAGTACAAGGGCTGACAGTCAGAGGAAGAGAGAGCGAGACAAACAGCCAGAGAGTCGCTCAGTGAATCTTGGAGCGTGCGTTGAAATTGGGGCGCATAGCGATGGGTGGTCCATTATGATGGTGTTGTTTTCAAAGTCACACGGATGTATGGCGGGCTGACAGTGCTGAGATAAACGCAGCATCATGGTGAAAACATCCAGATCAAAAGTTTTATATGGGCAGATTTCACTGATTCACTTTGTCCCTCTCTCCATCAGCTGCTCTGTCACAGTGGGCTAGACGTCCTGTCAGACATCCATTTGGACCAGCACCAGCGCCGGCGGCGCCTCAGCAACTTTGGCTTTGCGACGCACCAGATGAGTCAGGCTCCTGAAGGATGGAGTGGCGTGGAGGAGAAGTTCCTTGAGAGCGGCCCGGAACTCCGTGCGGACCAGGCAGTAGAGCACGGGGTTGAGGCAGCTGTTGGTGTGAGCCAAGCACACAGTCAGGGGGAAGGCGTACTCCTGCACATTGTAGAAAGCCTTGGTGAAGGGCACAAGGTCAAACTTTATGAGCACCCCCCACAGAGTCAGCGCCTGGTTTGGCAGCCAGCACAGAAAGAAGGAGAGAACCACGATGATGATGGATTTGGTTACTTTGGAGCGCCGGTTTTGCCGACCCTGCTCACTCTCTGTGCTCGATGCACCGGCTATTCTTCGGGTGAGGATCAAGCGCAGTAGCAGGAGATAGCAGACTGTGATTATGATGAGAGGAATGAGGAAGCCCAGCAGAACCTTTTGCAGCTGGTATAGACCAAAGAGAAGCTGCGGGTCCCAACTGCCAGTGTCTGGAAAGCGCACCAGGCATAGCTCCTGATCTGATACCTGAGCGCTGGTGGAGTAGATGGCGTGGGGCAAAGTGGCCAGCAGAGACACAGCCCAGATGCCAAGGCTTGTGCACTTGGCCCTGGCAGCTGCTGCACGCCTGCTGTGCATCTTCATTGCAGTGGAGATAGAGTAATATCGTGCCACGCTCATAGCCGTGAGGAAGAACACGCTGGCGTACATGTTCATGGTGGTGACGGAGCTGATGATTTTGCACATCACACGGCCAAATGGCCAACGGAAGTCCAGGGCTGTGTCCACTGCCCAGAAAGGTAAAGTGAGGACAAACTGGAGGTCTGTGATGGCCAGACCCATCACAAAGCAGTTGATGGACGACTGCTTCTGCCTGTAGCGCGAGTGCAGCAGATACAGAGCCAGCGAGTTTCCCACCAGCCCGAGTGCACAGACTATAGAGTAGACACACGCTATCATGATACGCACCACCAGGCTGGAGTATTCTCCTTGAAACTCCATGGTAGAATCCCTGGTGAGGAGCTGCAGCCAGCAGTGCAGTGACATGTTGCTGGTGCCATCTCTGCTGGAGTGGCCAGGGTTGTTCTCCTGCAGTATCTGCTGCTCGCATGGCTCTGGAGCCAGTGTCTGAGCTGCAGACTCATTCAGCTGCATGGCTGGACTCTCCTGCTCACCTATCACTTTGGGCAGTAAAGTTGAAATCCACAAATAAAAGACTGAGGAAAAGTTTGCGTGAGCCTCATTTTGAGCGTCCCTTCTCCATCTGTGCCAGGATATTTTCCATAAGGCGGCAGATGCGATCCTCAGCCGCTGTTCTCCTCTCCTCCTCTCCTCCTCTCTCCAGGACTACTTCAGCTCCGCGCGCCACGCCACGTTTATAGGTTTCCACGCGAACGCGCACAGCTCATTCGCGCGGTCGATGATGCGCTCCTCACCATGCAGGGTGGTTGGAGCGGACGCACGCCTCTGATAGCCTCAGCCACATCAAAGTGTGCCAGCATGTCCATCAGTCGTTACGCATAATGTATTTTGACACAGGCGCCTCCACAGAATCACGTCTGCGCTATGCCGGCTATATAACAGAAGACGCGGAGACAATGACGCGCTTGAAATATGCGAACGTGCCGTGTGGATGTGTGTGCTCGATTCTTACTGTAGCCAACAGTTAGGACGGTTCTGTGTTGGATGAAGGCGATGAGGAGGGGAAGGATCAAGGACATAAAGCGCTGCAGGGAACCCAACTGGAGGTTTCTGGGGGGAAAGTGTGGATCCGCACATTGCGCCCTCACTGTAAATGTCAAAAGGATAAAGATGTCTTGCACCTTCCTTCTATAAAGTGTGTCCCTTTCCTCAAATCCCCCCGGCTGCTGCAACTTTCTAAGGAGACAAGGAAACCGGGTCAGCACAGGGAATTTTTGGAATACAGGATGAAAATGAAGTTTATGGAAATTGTATAATGACACTCTGGTCCAACGTCTGAGAGCTCTGTGCTCTGTGAACATCACAAATGATCCTGGACAAAAAAATACTGTTTTCTGAATGTAACGTTTGCAGCCTTTTTATATGATTCATTTCGATTTTATTCTCATTTATATTATTCATTTTAATATTTTATTTTGTTCACTCGTTTCTCAAACTACCGAAACTACACAGTATATGTGCACAGTCTCTGCTTCATATAGGAGCAGCAACACAACTCTAGTGTGTATTAACAAACTAAGTTCTATATGTATGCACCTATACATATTTATTTATTTTACTTTGTGTGTTTGAGTTTTGCTTTATTGCTTGTGGCAACAATAAAAAGCATCACAAATAAATATCCAAAACAAAAGCCAAACTTTTAGAGAAAGCACTCCAAAACATTTGATCTCACCTGATGTCAGCAGGGACATTGAATGAAGCTCAAAAGGATAAGCGGCAGATGGACTTGAAAACATTTTAGCTTTTAGATTTGAGAGCTGGCCATTCCACTGAGATCCCAATAGGTTACCATTTTTCAAAACAAGATAAAAGCTGAGGATTTGTGTGTTTCTCTAAATAAACAATTTGTGTTATGGATTGAGGAGAGTGGATAGTTTAGCAGCACCAAAAGAAAATAAAGTAGAAATAAAATCATACAGGAGTTAATTACAGACAGAATAAAACATTTAACTGAATTCCTATAAAATCGCCTGACACTCTGATTGTAAAGTGTTTTCTGGCTCTGAACTGATACCATTTGCATCATAATTGTTGGAATAACGACAACGATGAGGCTTATCTGTCCTCCCAGACTGTGTTAAAGTGTCTCCTCTTTACATAATGAACCGTAAAACCACTGCTGTATAATCAAAATTCACTTTTCCTCAGCATCCATTGGCTGCCAGCTGGCATCGAGTGGGAATGTGCACCGTGCCACCTGTTGTGGCTGCTGTTGATCCAACACCGAAGCCCAGGCACACTTCAGAAGAAGTGAAGAAACAGCTTTTAATGAACCTATCGGTCCACAGAACAAATAAAAGGGTATTTAAATAAATTAAAGGGTGCTATCATCCTTGTTTGGTTCCTTTCCTTTTTTTTGGGAGAATCACTTCCTCCTTGTCTTTAAGTGATTCCTTCCTGTAAGTATCTGAGCAAATTAAAAATACATGACTGCGAGAAGTAAAGAATAATCCTCACTGTTCCAATCTGTCGTGACCCACCTCTTGTCATTCAAACAATCCTTAAACCTCTGAATGCACAAGCGCTGACAGTGTTCATGTTCTCAGCATTCAAATTTGTGATCTAGAACAAGCACCCGACATTTCTTTGCAAACCAAATCACTTTTCATCTGAATTATTATGCTGCGGTGAACATCACTAATTGCAGCTGATGGAAAGGCCTTCTTATCTCATCAGTTAAAGTGGTGAGCTTCTGTTTTTACTTGTGTGGTGTGTTAAAAGTTGTATATTGGAACCCTTCCTCTAGAAAACCCAAAGCAGTTGGATCATGGTTTGAACTCACTCGGACAATAAATACGGGGCTGGCGGGTAAAACTCCAGTGAAAGTCCATGGCAACTTACTCTGACTTTAGCTTTCAGACAAACAACACCTCCAGATAATTTCAGAAGAATATTAGTTGTATGTCAGAAAGCAACAGGTTCAACTGCTACATCATAAACGATTTAAGATTTAATCAAATGTGGGAAGATTCATTATCAGACTGGGGGAAACGGTGTCCATGGAGACACTGTACTCTAGTCATTCAAATGGAATTGTGTAACCCTTTGGCATCAGCCACACATTCTCTTATAGAGACAGACGACTGCAGCATCCACACACACACACACCTGTGTGTCACTGTGTCGCTCTTGATTTATTGCATATAGTATGTAACAACTACAAAGCTTATAATGGTAAATAAAGCTCTACAGCTAATTCAAATGTCTGCTTGCATATCTTTTGCTATGAGAGCTCCTGCTTTGGGCATTGCTGCGGCCGGAGCCAAGCGCCTTCTGAATCTGTGTCGCCATTCATTTTGAGGGTGTCACTTAAAGTGTCACTGTCACTCTCACATCCTTTCTCACCTCCCTCGCCTCTGAAACCCCTGCAAAGATTGTCAGATTTTCTAATTGTACAATGGATGGAATGAGGCTCTGAAGTGTGTGTGAGTATAACAATTACCCCATCATATACTGCACATATTGGGCTGTTGTGATATAGTTTACATATGGAGAAAACAGTGTAGATCTATAGAAGTATGGTCCTTGAAGAACAATTGAAATGGCCCTCGAGGTTGTCTCTGTGCATTTGCCCAGCAATAGCTGGAGCCCTGTACCCTGCCTCTCATCTTATGTCAGCAGGGATTGGCTGCAGCCCCACACAGCCTAAAAAAGATATGCAGTGTCGATAATGGCTGGATGGTCCTTGAAAGGAAGAAAGTTGGTCCAAGGTCTGCATCTTTCTTTCTTGAACTGCTCACTGCTTGGATGAATCCACAATGGAATGCATCGACATGCCCACAATGCACTCAACATCTTTGCATGCTTTTCAGCAGTGACATACGAAGGCAGCAGTACTACAAATCGCAGTAACTATCAAAAATGGCCCGTGGGGATACCATTGTTCTGGCTAGTTTAGCGATAATAACAAGCAATGCATACACAATGAGGGGTCCTGTTAGGATAGTAGAAGTAAATAGAACAAGCTATGTGTTGCTCTGTATTTGCAGAACACAGGTGAATGTGAGGTTATGGGGCCAGGATAATGCTTTTTGGAGTTGTCTTTATTGATCATGCAAATTTGAAGGCAGCAAGTGAGCAAACTTTTTGAAAGCATCTTTACAGAGCGCTTACAGAGCAGTGCCCCCTGTCTGACCCAGCAGATTGTTCAATCATCCTTTGTTACAGAATCATCTCATGAAAGGAGAGAGTGATCAGATGACATGTTTTGAGGTCAGTGTGTCCGACCGGGTCCAAGAACACATGGTGCCAAGGGGGTTGGAGATAAGGCAGGCTGACATATTTGTGATGGCACCACAATCTCATGTTGGAGAGAAGCGTTAGGCAGCAAGTAAACAGAGCTGGCCTCTGGCTCACAGTCAGGGTCGCCTTGAGAATGATTAGTATTCTAGGATGTACAAAGAGCAATACCAGATTGTCGTTTGTTGTGCCAATATTTGATGTCGGTCCAACTCTGGGGATGCAATTCCCGTTTCCAAACATTAATCTATGACTACACACTTCCACTTTCATATCAGAGTGTTGCAACTCTTCTTTTTCCACCCTTGTGTTCTCCACAATGGAATGGAGTGCATATGCTTGTTGTGAGTCCTGCTTTTGAGCTCCTTTATTTATGTTGCCTTAACATCTATCTACGAAGATCATGTAGATATGTGTGACTGTGATATTTGCGAAGATGGACGTTTTTAAGATTCATGTTTTAGTGGCGAGGGGAGCCAGCAGCCCTGTAGGGACACAGTGTCCTGTTATTGAAACCTTCATTTGTTTGCACTGTGTCGGTGTGTGTGTGTGTGTGTGTGTGTGTGAAGTGTGTGTGTGTGTGTGTGTGTGTGTGTGTGTGTGTGTGAAGTGTGTGTGTAAACTGCCAAACATCTTAATAAGGCAACTGGATCAAAGCAGGTTTAAAAAGGCTTCCTACTCACAGCGAGTGCTCACATATTACAGTCATCATCCTGCCCACATTCCTGACAGAGTGATCAGAGGATGGAGTAATTGTTGTGACTTTTTGACATTTTTCAGAAAGCCAGTGCCAGAAGTATTTACACTTCTCCGATCTGTCCAGTACGAGCTTTTAGAGCAACTAACTGCTGTGGTTTATAGGCTTCAATCCTTGCCTTCTGCAAAAATGTGCTGTCAGGGCTTATGTTATTTGCTTTGACGTTATAAGAGTAAAAAAAAAAAGATCTGTAACAACTGTCAGAGGAGACCTCAAGAAAAAGTTTAAATGCTGTTGAGACAATTGTAATTTCATCCATTTGGTGATCGCGTGTATTTGGTCCTTGGATGCATTTCTTCACAGAGATTGAATTTGTCTTTCTGTTGAAATGAAGCGGAGAGCGTGTATGAACAAGGTCAGTCTGTTTTTATTAAGTTATAAAAGGCATCGCAGCCTTTCAGAGGTGAGATCTGTTTCTGAGCAGTGAGTGAAAATGTAACTCATGTTGCACTGATTAAGAACTGTAAATGAACACTGGGCTGTGTAAATAAATTATAGAATCATACAGATACAATTAAGTAACGTGGATTAAGTGCACAAATGCCTTTTTTAACAGAGCCATTCTATTCATTTATGTAAAGAGACACAACACAATCAACTAATTTGCAATGATTTTGCTGAAACTGATTTGACTAATGATTTAAATGAGCCCACAATGTATCTGTCTGGAGTGGTTTGCCCTTTAGCCTGATTAAGCTGTACGCAACAGCTATTTACGCAATTACTCTGCAAGGGTCAGAGTTTGTGGAGCGTCAAAGTGAAACTTTGAAGGAAAAGTCATGACCTGTTGTAGATAGAATTAAAGATTCGGTTTTTTTTTCAAAGCCCAAAGTACAAAAGAACCGTCATAATTTTGGTATCATTTATTTTAATATTGAGTTGCTTTTCTTGATTAATTTTGCATAGCATTAGATTTGACAGTTAAGTGTTCACAGTGACCTCACAATTTTACAACATTATGTAAAAAATCTTAAGGCACTTTCACACCTACCTTGTTTCGTCCAATATTGTGCGAACCAAAATAACAAGTGGGACAGGTGCCTCAGTTTGGTCCGACTCAGTCCTGATTAAAATTGAACCATGCTTCTTTTTGTTTGCAGTGTGAAAACTTTTGTTTTGACAGTTCAGACTTTAAGACCATTTGGAGGAAGCTGAGACAACAGTAAACAATAGAATAAACACTCAAAGAAACTTTAGCCTCAAAGGGACGTTTCAGAAGATCCTGTAAGGTTTCAAAGTTCAACATCTATAGCCAAAGGTCACAGACAGAGGGTGGTTCAACGAGGCAAAGAAATCAGACAAAAAGTGAGGTAAAGGCAGAAAAAAGACAAACAGGGAGGAATGTTTATATTTAAAAAGACACATGCTGGACAACAGCATGTGTGGAAGTGAATTGAAAGTGTGGTGGAGGAGGAGGAGGCTTTATATCCTCTGAGGACTAATTCATGATGAGATACAGGTGACACAGACAACTGGAAAAAATGGGAAGGCAGGAAGTAAAAACAATAATGAAGGGTAAATGATTTCAAAATAAAACAGGATATAATAGACTCCACTTTTTAGTCATGTTGAGTAATATATACAGCTTATAGTGCATATAAAGATGGAATGGCCTTAAGAGCCTGCAGGGAAATAGGTATCAGTTAATCCAGGTAAGTACAGTCATGTCATTAAGAAGATTAACTGATTAACTAACAACATCAATAAAGTTACATTTAAGAATAGCATCTTATTCTCCAGACTTAATGACATTACATTTATCTCTCATGCTGATTCATTGAAAGAAAGACACTGCAGGTGAACATTGTAAAAAAACACATATTATTGTGATAAATCCCAAGTTTATTTACATCATGAGAGGTGCTGTCTAATTAGATGTCTAATTAGATGTACATATTTGAATACATTTACAGGCGGCAGAGAACTGTATGAAGCCTGGTTCTTTATCATCACTCCATAAATCTGAGTAATGTCAAAAAGAGAATAAATTGTTAAATAAATCAAGCAACAAATGATGTTTAGATGAAGCTCTCTTAGGACCACATTAGGAATATAGAAATAAAAGTGTTTTCTTGCTGCTAGTCTGAAAGAAAAACACATTGTTATGGAGCAGAATATGCAGGAAAAAAAGTTGCCAGTGGTGTTGCCTTTATCAAAGAGTCCATGGTACAGTTTTACAATGTACATACAGAAAACATCCACTTTTAAAGTCGTATTATTATTGCTGCTGCAGAAGAAAAGAGCATTGCAAAAAAAAAGAAAAAATAAAGACCAAAAAACTTAGAACATTAGTTGCTCTTGCACTTCTCCAAGGTTTGAGATATTGATTCCACTCTGAGCCCTGAAGCTCCAGTTTGCATTTTAAAAGTTTAAATCCCCCTCTTTTTCTCGGAAATTGGGAAACTATTTTGTTAATAAGCACAATAAGTTGATCAGGGTCAGCGTCACACCTCCAAAGAAAAAGCCAATTTGTAGATTAAAAAATAAGGAAGAGGAGAGTGCTCTTTGATTTGCTCACTCAGTCGACCTGTCATTCCCTTGTGGCTGACCAAACTCAGTGGGAGCCAATCTCAGTGTGGAGGCAGTCTGGCTCCGAAGGGATCCAGCTAATCAAAGGGAGGGGTTAAGGTGCTGATTAAAGTTCAAGAGACTTTTACCCTGATTAAAGACAAAGCGAGACAGAGGCAAATAAAGGAGACCAGGGGACAGGCGGAGATCAGCGATTCAGAGATTATAAATCAACAAGGTCATACACCAGTCCGCACTGACACAGAACTCACTGAGTTTACTTTTTCTACACTTTCTTTAACATTGCATGATTAAAAGCTTGTGTTTGGACAATTTTGCATATTTCCAAGGTAATAATTCATGCGTTTGAATGAACAAAATCTCACGTATTTAGGGATCTAATACCAAAAGCCCCTTTTCCACCAGTCAAAAAATCCATTTACATCCACCTAACCTGTCTGCAGTGGGAATGGATACATTCAGTGTTCTTTCCCGGGCCAACGGACTCTGCTGTCGTTTTTTTAGGCTCTGACTTTGATCGGAAGGAATGGAACGCCCAGATGTTCGTGCTGAGTTTAACCTCATTAAAAAGTTGCCTCCTTTTCTATATTAAACATATTAGTTTGTATACAAGAGTGTGCGATTTGCTCTGAATCCAAAATTAAAATCTGGATCTTGCAGATTTCAATTATTCAGGGATGTAGGCTGCTGTTCAGTAATACATTTTGGAATGGATCCGGACAAGTGGGCAGATCCAGGAATTATTCATCACTTTCTTTGACATTGCAAGATAGCACCCACTGCAGAGCTATACAAAGTGCCATTCTACTTTTGAATTACTTTGGTAGTTTTACAGAACTGTTCTCTCCTCTGCAGACAGGCTTTAGGAAAAACCCAGTGCAAAGTCAGACATTAATGAATTAAATGTGAAAGTTAATTGGTTTTGAAATGACTGAAGAAAAGAACACCTCCAGCTACAATTAATAAACAGAGGAATTCAGTAACCAGTCAGATAACAATGTGCATATTGCAATCAAATTGAAACATTAACAGAGGCAGTTGAAGGTGCATTTGAAGCCTGATGATTTTACCCACATTAACTGTAGTTCACTGAGAAATAAATAGTCACAAATTATCTACTTACCCCTGTGCTGATGGAGGGGTGGGTGAAGTGTTTGAGTCCACAAAACACTTCCGGAGTTTCAGGGGTTAACAATGCAGCAGCCGAATCCAATACAATTGTCTACAGTAGATGCCTATCTTCAGACTTAATAAAACAACAGAAAAAACAGAACATGCCTCTGTACTGCTCGTGTGGTGTCATCAAAGTGTCAGCAAGCCCTGACATTAAAAACTGACTCCAAACGAGGTAATTTCTACCGTGTTTTAAGCTTAAACGTCCACCAAAAGTGGCTAAGCTAGAGGACGTCAGTATTTCCGACAGGAATGCAGCTTGTCTGAAGATATCAGCAGACATTTAGGCTAAAGACATAGTGTAAATGACACCGTTTCAAATCGAATATGAATGTCGGGGCTTCGGTACACTCGTATGACACCACACAAGGAGTATGGAGGCATGTTATTGTTTTTTTAAATCTGATGATAGTTCACCAGTTACTTCAATTGTATTGGATTTGGCTGCTACATTGTTTACCCTTGAAAAGTGTGTTGTGGACTCAAACACGTCACCCGCCCCTTCATCGGCATAGGGGTGAGTAGAAAATGACTGAATTTTCATTTCTGGATGAATTTATCTTATTATGATTTGCCGGCATACTGGCTGAAGACAATAGCCACAAGTTGGTTAGCGAATCACAGAAATGCCAGCTTCAATGAGGAAGTGTGCGATCATTTGTTTTGGGGGCATAGCTTTGAGGAGAGAATAGATGGAAGGGGGTTGGATGAGCCAAGATGGTTCCTCCAGGATAACCAACCCTAGCTTTAAAGATGAATTTGAACAGTTTAATCATGATTTCTGTGATAATCTGATGTTTTGCTTCTAGTTCCATCATTACAGTCCAAGTTTCGACTTGTCCAGTACTTTGGTTTGTGACCAATACCTGCCAAGCCCCAGCTGGACTCTGCATTCATGGTTAATAAGATGCCATTATGCCATAAACATTGTTGTAACATACTACTCTATTGGAGACTAACAGAGACAAAGGTTTAAGGATAGAAAGAGCTGCAACAGTTTCAGCCAATTATCAGCTGAGAGCCGATGTAGTTACAGTCCAATGGTGCCTGACAGCCTTACTTTGAGTTTGATGTGGCAGATACATAAAGAAGTTTTACAATGACGGATGCTTGGATAATGAAAGGATATTACAGTTAGAATAAAATTCCCTGTTGCATTTCTGATTGAATAATATAAAACATCTTTTAACATGATAATGCTGCCGTTCAAGATTCAGTCAGAGCTGTAGACGTGTCAGTCTGAGGAAAAAGGTCACAAAGATAAATTTCTATTTGTATTTAAAATCCATATGTCAGAGATGTGTCTTCCAATGTTGAAGTTTTTCCTTTTGTTATTCTGTTCACTTTCCACAGGGGATATTTCAATCACAGAGTCCAAAAAGTCAAACCTTGAATCTCAATCGATGGATCAAATATCACATCATGTCTTTTCATGACATCGCCTCTCCAAAACCATCTCATGGGAAATAATACACCTTGCGATTTGAGCCACTTTTATGCGAGTTATGAAATCTCTACTTGATTGAGAAAATACATCCACAGTGTTTTTGCACATTTTTTATTTGAAGTTTTAGCCATGAATAAAGCACTTTCAATCAATCATGAACTGAAAACATTTTACAAGTGATCCACTAAGCTCAAACTGTAGACACCATCACGTCTCTATTTACTCAGTTTGTGACAGTCTCAAACACAATCATTTACACTTACATTTTACCAAAGCCAGGGAAATTGCACAGTTTATCTTGCCAGGCAATTTCAGTGTATGATTTTAAATCCAAATACTGATATAAAACAGTATCCCCCCAAAAAAAGAAACGGCAAAGACATACAGAGTGAAAATATATTAAAGAAAGCATCAATGATTAAAACACAATTTCCCTTTCTGTGTCTGCCATTAGGAGGAGCACATTTTGGGGAGTTTCTCAATATGGGTCACATGTCATCAGCATGTGGTCGCAGCTTGGCAGAGCGGCGGGGATCCAGGGTCACAGTGGCTATGTGACCAGTGATTGGATCTACCTGGAAGTGGCCAATTCCCTCCACCTGACTGCTGTTTACAGATACGGTCTCTGAACTCGAGCGCTCTTGGTTCACTCCCAGTTTCCCCATCAGTGTATTCATTTCTTCCAGTCCATGGTCTGCTGGGAAATGTGGGCGCAGAGGCTCTGATTCATCTTCAGTGGAGAACGGGGGGTCGATGACGCTCAGCACGCGGGAAGCCTGGAGGTTCTGCAGGGACCGCGACTGGACTGTGGGAGGACAAGACATTCAGAAAAGAGAATTCAACTTTTTCCTCTGCAAATCCCAGGAATCCCTGTCTGCCTGTCTGCCTGTCTGCCTGTCTGTCTTGGCTTCACACTTGGCATGTGTATACTTGTATTCTTAAGAGCACAAGGAAGAGCATTGTCGAAATTGGTCGATTTGGACATGTGATACATTCAATATTAATATATTCTAAATAAACAGGCCAACAGTGCCTTGCAATCAGCCGGCAGAGTTGAACACGTCTTCTCCTCCATCCTCAAATAACCCACAGCCATGATTGACCAGGCTGTGGGTCAAAACCTCATCGGATAATTTTGATAATTTGAGTTTTTAGTGCTATTGAAGGTGCCGAGCTGACACCCATAACCTTTCATTTTAAAGTGTGGGCGTTCACAACAGTGGCAGTGTGGAGTACTGAATGTAGCTTCACTGAACTTTGAATAAAAAGGTGAACAGCTCTTTCAGAAAGAAATGTCCAACAATCATTACCACAGGTCAAGCTAACAGCCCATTCAGAACAGGCAGGTTTACAACAGGCGTTTCACTAAGACTCTGGTCTAAACTAAGGGAAGGTGCAGAGTGATTCCATGTTTCAATAAATGACATCTTGCGGCTGTGCAAATACTCATCTTGTCTCATAATAAAAAATTGACCGTTTGTGGGATTGTGCCAAAAGAGTTGATATCAATTTATGGTAATTCAGCAAAAGCTGCTGACAGAGCGTTAGCCTCATATCTGTACTGATAATGCATGGATTCGGTTCTCCATGCACTGGCTCTAATCTTTAAATTTTGAAGGTGAATCCTCCGACAGGCAGAGCAGTGCTGTGAGGCTCGGCAGGTGAGAGCATCTCCAGCTGTGGGCAAGACTGCAGTTCTTAGAAGCTCCTCGGCTGTGACAGAGCGGCCCCGGATTAGTTGACAGGTGGACACTAAAATCTATTCGTGCCATAGGTTACTCACTTCTGACTGGATTGAAGTCTCCTTGGCTGACCTTGCTGTCGGAAAAGGGCTTGAGGCTGGGAAACAGGATAAGCGACAGGGACAGCAGAAGTACCTACAAGTGTGATATGAAAAAAAAATCAAATACAAGGGACAGAGAGAAAGATTCTGACCAGAGAAAATTTACTTCATGCTGCATTCAAGTCAAGGAAAGTTGGCGTTTGAAAATCTGTGTTCCACACTGCTGGGCTTTTCTATGGCTGGTGGCTATTCCCTGTGTGAATATGCTTTCAGATTGCAAAGTGTAGAAGAAAGTTACCTTGCTGTGAAGCAAAATATTCTGTGAGTGAGAGCCGGGCCCTGTTCATATTTTTAGATACGAAATTACATTTTTTAAATTCTACTCCACCGCTTCAGGTCTTGCTCTTCAGTGTACATATTTCTCTTCATGGGGGCTGTGTCTCTTTGTGATGTCTCGTCCACTGTGAACATATCTAAATAGGCCTTTTTCAATGGCTCATTCAGCTGTAGCTGTTGTTGCAGTATGGCTTGCATTGACAGGGATTTTTTTCTTTTAACAATGAGTCATACGGGGGGTCTGGGCAGTTTATTTATCTTCCTGGCACACAAACAGAGGACGTCCTTACCAGTACACATGTCCCTGTCTGGGCTGGCTTGTTAGATGTATTCATGAACATAGCCTGCAGCCTGCGCAACTGTTCCATTAGTGACCTGAGGCAGGGGAGGAAAGGCGAGACAAAACAGTTAGAAAAAAAATGAAAATGGAAAAGACATTGAAAAAAATTCTTGGATAACAAGGGTCTGTGGGGAACAAGAGGGCGAATTATTCTGCTGGAGGCAGTTTCAAGGAGGACATGTTTTCAGGAGATTACAAAAGAATAAAATGGGAACAAAAGCTCTATTTTACAAACGCTCACATGTTGCACTTCTCCAGCTGGGACACTTTCCTTTGCAGCTCCTGGTTGTGTGCGTTGCAGGCTGCCATCCTGGAAGAGAACAAGGTGAGAACAAGGAAAACCCCTTTCTCACAGAAATATGACAATCTTAGTGCAAAACATAGTTTAAAATCAATTTGATCAGCCAATGTCGATGTCGTCTCATCTGATGTGAGTCAATATGAAATATTCTCATAAATGCACCTCATAACTTTCACGCACAAATTATGATAGAATTGATTACATATTTGAGTTTCAGGTGAATTTTGCTCTTCACCTGTCCAGTAAGGGTCATACTGTACAAACATAAATACTGTACATATCTAAAATTCCTATTGTACATATATTTTTCGTGTTTGCAAAATCGTTTCCTACATGCTAATGAACAAACATACCCTAGCAAATTATTTTTGTGTGTACACCTAATTAGCAATTGACCATGATTTTGACTCTGATTCTTATTCTGAAGTAGCCAGAGGCTTAGGAAGATAATTTGTATGGCATTTTATCCTCAACAGCTTTAAAAAAAGAGACAGGTAATAGGGATAGTGATGGAGAATGACATATAGCATATAACCAATTACACTTCTATCATATCAGTGTGCCACAAAGTGACTTCCATGATGAAGTGAAATAAATTGAACAGGGGCTACCTCAGGGGTAAGAAGGGAAAGAAACAAATACATCTACAGTATATTGTGAAAAAAATGGTGGTAAGTAATGGAAAGCAAGATTCAATTTGTAGTTAACATTCAAAACTTTGCAAGACCATCATCATTTGACTGGTCACTCTCGTACAAGGAACATTCTTACCTGCTCTCCAGTCCATCAATATATTCCTTCTTCTTCTTCCTGCTCTCCTGGGCAGACTGCTTATTACGAATCTTCCGGCGTATTTTCTTCAGAACCCTTTCTTCATACTGATTGAAAAGAGGAGGCAACATTTTCATGCAGCACGTCGGCAGAATTGAACATAAGGAGCTCATAATTGTTTTCATTGTTAAAGTATTGATAGCAATTTACCTTTGTGAGCGGTAGCTGGCTGGGTAGAGACACCCCCTCCTTTGCTAGAAGCTTCTTCTCGTCCTCATTGAGAAGCAGCTCTGGAATGGACTGTTGCGATGGCGGTGGGAGCTGGTGGTGAGGTACGAATACTTACATTTGAAACATCATCGCCACAGTTTGATTAAGTTTATTCTATGGCCCCAAAGCCCCTCCCCCCCACCTTCCCCCCTCTCTCCCTGGAGCTAGGATGTAGTTAAATGAGTGCAGATTATCAGGCCACCTTCATCACTCTCATTTCATGGCTACCTCAGAGCAATTATGGTGTGGGAGCCCCTGTTGCATTCCGCCACTGTGTCCTACATCCTATTAAACAGGGCAGCGGAGATGGGATCAATACCCCGAGTCTGCTGAAATCTGAGTGTACTGCAAACTTTCCAAAAAGTTTAAAAAGGGGAGTGTGATCAGATTTGCAAAGGCCTCGTCCCTTTGCGTGTCCATGATTTAATCAGCAAAAGCTGCTGACAGAGCTTTTCCCTGAAGTAATTGTTCACACTCAGAGTAATGCACACTCGTGGTGAACAACAACAAGAGTCAGGCGGCTAAATAAAGACACTCACACAACCAAGAGAACTCACTGCAGTCCTGCCTTGCACAAAAGTTACACACAAATGTAATATGTATTTGAAATACATAAAATCACAGTTTTAGGCACAATTAGTTATTTTGAAAGTGCGAAGAACCTACCACCACAAACAGGATAATAAAATATATTAATACAACTCTATTTCTACAGTCCTTATCAAAACAATATTTCAAATTGCTTTACAAAATGCATGGGATTAAAACAATTCAGAATTAATCAAGAGATTAAAGACTTCCATATCAAAAACTATGTTTGAAGTGATGATTTAAAAACAGGTAATGTCCTGGCAAGACTAATCTCCTCAGGCAAGGAGTTTCAGAGGGTAGAGGCTCAGATGGAAAAAAGCCTGGTCGCCCTTAGTTACCAGGATGCACTTACTGGTTCGGGTGTTCCAGACAGAAGCAGATCTTTGACTGTTAGGGGGAAGCCAGAGGACAGCTGTGGTCTATGTACATCAGAGGGATATTGTATAATCCTCACCCTGCCTGCCGGGAATCCAGATTCCCATCCATCTACAACCAAACAGACATGAGGATGCACACAAAGCACATGCAAACAAACACAAATACGACATGCTAGTGTCATTGTTTGTATTATTTTCTAAAAAAAAATAAGAAATGGTATTTAGAGCTTGAATGTTCCTCAAATACCAATGAATCTGCTTGGTTCTCATTGGATTTGAATCACTTGGTAGTAACGTCAGTGTATCTTCTGTACTCTTATATACAATCTTCAATTGTACATAATATCCTACTTTATCCTATAAGCTACTGGGATTTATGTGCGGGAATAAAGCCAGAGGAAACTGTGCCTGAAATTCTAGATTTTATTTTTTTCACCTACATCTTTCAATATAAAATATATAGATACCTGTGTATAGTTACAAAGTATAGATAAAATATGTCTGTTGTGTTGTCCCACTGTGGTGTTATATGTAAATCTGTATGTGCGTACAAGAATTCCTGTAACGTTTGCTCCATTATGAATAATTTGTTACTCAATGTTTTTCTGAACATTATTTAACAAATATATTCAACATAGTGTAATCGGAATGAAAGAATGATGTTAATAGAGTAAAGTTGATCTGCAAAAAGTTGGCAAAATTTCCCATGATCATACAACGTGAATGTCTTCTGATTTCACTACTTTCATGACAACAGACTCTTTGGGTTCTGTTTGTTAAAAGCAATGAAAATAATCTCTTTGGACTTGGTTGCACCCCTCGATCTCTGTAACCATATGAAGGTGTTTCTTAGATATTTGGGACTCACTGAGGTCAATGGGGACATTGGATTCCAGGGCTGCCTTTGTTTGGGGCGTCTTACTGAAGAACTGAGTGTCCCTGTGGGGGCTCTCGGGACGCTGTGGACTGTCCATCTGGTCTGAAGGAGGGTCCTCGCTGATTCCACTGTCACTGGGAGATGGGGACCACAGAGGTGAGTCTGACACTGACTCACTCCCACTCAGGAGGGCGTGGAGGAAGTCGTCATCTGCCTGTTCGGGCGGCTGCAGCATCTGATGGGTAAAAAACGCTAAATGCTGTCATTAGTCTGTCTGCGTGAGATGATATTGTGGCGAGAAATGGGACATTCAAGAAAACATAAAGAAACAGACAGAGATCTACAGAGTATGCCAAGGATGAACTATACGCAGTGAATAGAAGGCACACATTTATTTACGGTATTTATGAGAGACCTTACAGATCCCACACTCTCACGCACATTCGGCTCCTGGATTGACCAGGTGTGATGGTTGCCATGGTGCTCCGATTCTTCATGTCGAAGAATTCCCTCATTTTGATCAAACAGCCAGTCGAGCAGCTCAATGCCATCACAACCCTGGAATGAGATCATAACCTTTAATGATAACACACCGGACTATGTATGTCTGCCACAGCTGGGGACTGGTGTTTTACTGGTAACCATTCACCATGATCCTCCATGGACAAACTGTACTGTACATGTCCCCCTAATCTGTGTGGATATCTGTGGCTAGCAGGACAGTTTTTACGAGTAATAATTTGAATGCCGTTTAAAAACAGTGGTCTAACTGTAAATTTGATGTACATTTAAAGTTCAGTTTTTAACCTTCTCTCAGGCCTGAACTTGCTCTGTGAAGCTGACCCAGTTACCCACAACTGACGAACTACGATGCAACAAAAAGACAATATTTAGACAGTTACCTGGTCTGGGTAGTGTTCCATAGAGACTCGGTGTGTAACACAACAGAGAGGCCTTACAACACAACTGAGATCCAACAGAAATATCCAGATCAAAGTTGTTGTGCAGCAGCTTTGTCTTTGTTCCTGAGAGTCTCCACTGTATCTCTCAGCTCGTCTTCTTGAGTCCAAAGTTTAAACTCCAACTCAACACAGCCAGCCGACTAGCTTGCTCTGCCCCTATTGGCTCTGAGGAGATATCATCTGATTGGTAGGCAGTGGGACACAACTGAGGAACTTATCTAGTTGATCTGTTTGGAGACGGACAACAAGGAAAACATCAGAAAGGTCAAAGTCTGTTGTTTCCTTTCCTTTTATTTATTTATTTTTTGATGGTGTATTGACATTAGGATAGCTATGACCTTTAGCATATATTTGTAACACAATGAACAAGTTTTACAAAAACTAAAGTCAATAACACTGGTTTTAAGAGTAAAAGATTTAGGTTGTTTCACAGTCTTATGCGTTTCAAATCATACTAGTAAAATAAAAATGATCTAACATGTATTATTTGTTAAAGTAAATAAATAAGTAATTGCACATGGTTAGTACATTACTGTGTCATGACTGGATTAAGGTAATCATATTGAGTTGGAATAAGACAGTGTTGCCTGGAGCCTATTAAACACTATTCAGCTCTAGTTCAGGATGTGGTTCCCACTCTTCAAAACCTTGTAATGCAACAAAGACATAATTGCAAAGCTCCAGGTTGTTCAAAATGTAATCACCAAAATTTAAACCACAAAAGATTGATAACATCACCATTTTTATCTACCCTTCAGTGTCTTAGTGTTTTAGAAAATGTTGTCATATTTTGCTCTGGTCTTTGAAGACTCTGCATGGATTGGCACCGAGCTACTCAGTTGAGCCAAATCAGTACTCACTAGCCCGTAGCTTGAGATTGTCAATAAGGCCCTGCTGTCTATTACTCGCCTGGGGCTGAAGCCTAAGAGAGACCAAACATTTGCAGATAGGCCCTGACCCTCTGGAATTTTTCTTTACCGATGAGAACTCACAATTGAAAAGTTACTCTTTGAGTTTTAAATCTCTAAAAACTTTTTATTGAATTGAAATATGGCTTTAACATAGTTCAAGTCTTAATTGTAAGTAAGTAAGAAGTAAGTAAGAAGTTCTTTATTAGTCCCGCAATAGGAAACTTTACAGCAGCAGAAAGACATCACATGAGTACAATGCATTGAGACTTTTATAATTATTCTTTTACAATTACTTTTAACTGTTTTGTGTTATCAATTGTATTTCTCTCCCCAGATTTATAGCATGATAACACATCTAAAACCAAACTCACCTGAAAAATGAATACTTAGACAGACATCGGTGGGATAAGAGCTATCTAAAATGTCAGAAACCATCTTTGTGAAAGTTGTATTTGATGTGTATTATACTTTTTGATTTGGTCCATGTCCCATCCACTTACATTAAGGAGCTAGGATCTATGACCTATACAGCATCCAGCATCCTGGGGGCTATTAAATGGTTTTGGCTTAACTTTTGGGGAGCAGTCATGTCGTCCATTTTTTATCTAGCTCTGGGCCTGCCAGCACCCAACCTGACTCCCACCTGGGCGTCCTTCACCTGTAGGCACATTAAGCAGCCTCAGCTTCACTTACTCTCTACTCAGTTTCCAAAATAAATAGCAGACGACACATAATCTTCAAGCGTATTAACACATTGGTCAGCAGCCTGTCTGATTCAGACCCTAATTGCCTTGAGCAGACCCTTTTTGGGGGTACTCATCTGGCTATCACTCCCATATAAATGGGTATAAACCCCTACGCAGAGGTCATGGAGATATTGATCCCGAAAGATGAACAGCACCACAGTGACTCAGCTGCTTAGCGACCGGGAGCCTCAGGAAAACACTGTCAACTTGCTCAAACCATCCTAAGCCTGCGGTTTTAATATTGAACTCACACATATCAGAGGAAATGCACACAAAAAGGCAGATTGGTTGAAAAGTTAAAAAGATTTATGAATAGTTTTGATGAAAAGAGTTTCACAGATTGATTCTGTGTCACGCCTGCTCGGAAAATATGAAGCTACCACCAGCAGTCAGTTAGCTTATCTTAGAATACATCCTACATGCCATGGATAACATCTGACCTGCCTCTGTCCAAACTAAACTAAATACACCCTACTTACCTCTTAACTGCAACATTACATTTTTACAGATTTTAATTATTATATATTAATTAGTGAGCTTCAAAGATGCTCTGTGAATGACTTTATTAGTTTTTAGTAAACCAAGTTGGTCTTCCTGCAAAGCTAACAAGCTACTGGCTCTGTAGCTACTGCACTGTCATGAAAGTGGTGCAAATTTTCTCATCTAACTCTCAATATGAAAGTCAGTAGGCATCCTTCAAGTGTGTGTGTGAAACCACCCCAGGTGAATTCTTGAGAGAAATGTTAAAATAGTCTGTTTCCCTATCAAAATCTGTATCTCCATCATCTTGTGCCTTTGAGGCAAATATGCCAGATGTAGCCAGGACCAACACTTCTCAACCTTCCCCCAAAATCTCCCCCTCACATCCTCTCTGATCTAACTACTGAGTGAGTTCCTCATGTCATGTGTTGCATCCAGAGATGAACATTTATTTGACATAGCTCCATGGACTGCAAAGTGGATGGAACATTTAACATCCAGTCATTCCATATTAAACATGGCAATGCCATAGCAGCAAGGAGATGATCAGGTGGAGGATGTGGTGAAGGAGTCTTCTGTGAATTAACAGTGAATATGAGCGTGTACGCCTCTAAATAGACTCCCGGATCTACTGAAATGTGATGGTATGATAAACTGTCAGCTGACACATCAGAGTTAGAATGTCTGGCCAGGAACAGTCCATTAGGTTTTCATAAAAGAAGAATTACATAATCATTATTGCTTTGTTATCTGATTGAAGGAATGTTTCAAAGGGCAAAAGCTCTGTATGACTCAACAAGCTTTTCAGCTTTGAAAAAAGCTCCATGAAAAGGAGTGTTCATTACAAACACAGAGTTTATATACAATAAGAAAGGTTTAGTTTCATGGCCTCATTTGCATTATGGAACAGCATTTTCAGATAGAGACAGATGCGAATTATCTGCCACCAGTTTATCTAGCTTTTCCCTCTTATCTCTTTGTGTGTGTGTGTGTGTGTGTGTGTGTGTGTGTGTGTGTGTGTGTGTGTGTGTGTGTGTGTGCGTGTGTGTGTGTGGGTGTGTATGTGTGTGTGTGTGTGTGTGTATATGTGTGAGAGGAATATAATATATAACCTCAGTCTGTGACAGACGTGTTATCAACCAAAGGGAGTTTTGGCATTGATTTTACTTATAACGTTACAGTTAGATCGGTTTAGTTTAGCTTAGTTTTATTTTTTAGAGTCTAATGAAAAGCTGTAATGGATAGAAGACATTCTTAGTTTTTCCCTTTCCTCAAGTTTGTTATCTAGGTTTTTGTGTATGTAAAATGTCTGCCAAGTTAAAAAGTCCCAAGTCCGCTCCTAACCTTCAAGCTACTGACATTTGTATGGTCAGTAATTCGGCTTATTTATGAGGTATCGTGATGTCATGCGACAAATGTTGTATTGCTCACACAGTGGTTAATCTGGAACACCTTCTAAACAAGTCACGTAAAGCAAGAGCGGAGGCCGACATTTCCCACAGCTACATAAAGCGTTTGACCAATCACAACAGAGTGGGCTAGCTAGCCAATCAGAGGAGAGTGGGCTTTATTAGGGTGGGGACCTTAAAGAGACAGGAACCAAAAAGTGTTCATCAAGTGAACATTAGACTGTGTAAACCTTTACAAGTAATAACCCAGATTAAAATCATGAACCTGAATATGAGCATGGACTGGGATGAATACAAACCAAGAGCAAACACCGTACTGGTGTGCACATGCCGCAGGGGACATCGCCTTGAAACTAAATGTGCCTGAGAGCACTGTGAAATATAAATTTGAAGGTGTCAGCCGGGTTCTTGACTTACTGTTAGGGTAATATCTTTTTTATGACTTTACTGAATGTCACACCATTTTTCTACCAATTTTTGAGGGACCTTTTTGGGACAGATTGTTGTTATTCCTGCAGGAATATAAAAAACCCTCCTGAAGGAATACAGGCTAAATTGCATTGTTAAAGAATTGAATTGGATACATCAGTGCCCAGACAGTTCCTGTTGTTGATGAATTCATGTGACATTTGGCAAAAAAACATTAATTCTCCATTTGAAGGCTACTCTCTGCTCTATTTCATATTACATCAACCTGAAATGAGGGTCAGAAAATATGGTAATATGTTAATGAGCTCTTGAAAACAACACTGAGCTGAGATTTACAGATGCTGAAGGCCAAATGCCAATCACTACAGTAAATGCCATTCTGACAAGAGCTGCTGCACTGCAGGGCCACTCCTATAGGTGGCATGCATAATGTGAAACTAATTTTCTCTTTTTAAACAACTACTGAGAAGCTATATATTTTAATAATATGGAATATGATCTGGCTATAGTAAAATAGCTTGGCTATTGTCACACACCATCCTCCTTGACAGGTTTGACATTAAGTGGATGCAATTATTTAAAACATGTAGTGCGGATGTGGGCCACTTCAGGCAACAATGCAGAACTTGGCCTTATTGTCGCGGAACAAAACGTATGTGAGGCTAAAGGGGCACACTTGTGGAAAAGCAATTCTGGCCCAAATATCCCAAAATAAATGTGGGCCCCGCTTTGGCAAACATGCAGTGCTCTAGGTGAGGTGTGATCTGGATGTGAAGCTAAAGTGGCCAATGTGGTAAATATTAAATATGGCCCAAATACCACAAAACAAATTCAGGCCACATTTGGCAGACATGCTGTATTTCTATGGCTTATTTGTGGCCCAGGTATGGCAAATTGGAGCGGACAGCCATAATTCCATGCTATATGTGTTCACTCACGATATGACTTTTCGTGGGTATGAGAGGGTAGCGTGTCGCAACATCCTGGCTTTTGATTTATCTCTACAATCATAATAAGATCTGTTGTGCTTTTGGACGTTGCTACATCTTTATCATATCCTTACAATACAGCTGTGTATCTATAATCGTTGTCTTTGTCAGACCTGTTGTAAGGAGGACATTTATTTTGAAAACTACAGGAGAGCTGGTAGCGTTTGTACTGAGCATACAAAGTAGCACTCAGGGTCTGACACCGGGAGACTATTAGCATATCTGGCCAGCTATGAGACAATCAGCCTCATTTGCATAAACTCTCTTGTGAGATACGGTCAAAATCAAGACTCTAGGAATGAGCCTCATCTGAGATCTGAGTGATGTGAGGTTTTGTTTTTTTCTCACAAGGACAGATTCTCAGTAGCTTGTTCTGATGGAGGTTTTATGCAGTTAAAGAAAGGATAAGGACATTTTGATACACCTGTAAGAAGCTGCTGAAAGTATAAAATATGTATGCAATTGTATGCAATTGAATTGAAAACTAATATCGGAGTGGTATTCTACACCAGTGAGTTATACCAGTGCAGTGTCCAACATCTATGCAGAATTCCTGATTCAGTAAGGTGCATATAATGTAATTCCTTGGTTACTGTTTGTTCTATGTATTTGAGCTGAACTTGAAGTTACACATCAGTGAATATATTTAAAAAATTGTTCCTTGTTCAAGAACATACACTACTAGTGAACAGTTGAATAACCCAGAAAAATGGCCCAACAGGCGCAACCCTACATTTAGTTAGATTAAATAATCAAGCATTTTATCTCTGTGTATCATTTACTGGTCAATCCAATTATGTGATCTGGTAATTACAAATAATTAAATTGTCATGGGCAATCATCATATTCAGTGAGTCATGGCCACAAAAGGGCTGTCAAACAATCAAGAGAGACGCAGATGAAGAATGCTCACAAACACATTTTTCAAAACTGAACCAGCAAGTAGAGCTGCAGATGCACAGTGGATATGAACAGAGAGAAGAGGAAAGTGAACAAAGCCCCTCAGTGAATAATGGAATGAACATTAGTGAACCAGTACAATAAACCATGAAGCAGGACTCCAGCTCCCGAATTAATTTTGTGATGAAGAGGAGCTTGTCTTCCCCAAAAGTCAATTATTCTCAGGATGAAACGTGGGCTTCACCATGCATATACTTCTGACAGGAGGTTGCTAGGAGGCAGCTGGTTTCGTGGAAGTGCGGGGCTTTTGAACTGTAGGTGCAGACAGAGACAAGGCCTAGTTAGGTTAAACAGTCATATATAAAATATGGTGAAGGAGATGATGATGGAGAGGAGACCGCAATAAGTGAAGCACAACTACAGCTTGTAAAGAAACAGAAAAGCTGTGGTATTAAAAAGTAACAGTCACCATTAATGGTGCAATCAGCAAAGTGATCAGTAAAGGAGTAAAAAGTTGGTATTTTCTACTTGTGCCTGTTTATCTGAAGCTTAATTTTCCTCCCACAGTCAGAAGAGATAGATCCTAAAGGTGAAACTGTCAAGATGTGTTTGTTTACCAAGATCACACAAAAAACCACATGGTGACCTTTTATAAAGGGGTTCAGCATGGCCAAAGGAAGACCTCATTGAATGGACTGATATTTACCAGTGCGCAATGGTGCGGATCCAAATTGTTTAATAATGGGACTGTTGGGCCTTGGTTGAAGTATGTACCCTATTAAGTGCTGTTCTCTATGGTTGTTTGTCTGTTAGTCAGCAGTGTGTGCTGGAATCGGCTCCTGACCCCGGCAACCTTGCTCATTGAAACGGATGTGATTATAATTTGTAGTCTTTGGTCAGGTTCTGTGTGTAATATTTCTAAAGTATATATTTTAACAATAACTGTGCCTACGGATGAAACACTCCACAAACCCCAAAGTAACTTGGACTTTTTCCTGCAAACCTAAAACACAGAGAAACTTTGAACATTGATTGTTTATTGTGATCCTTGTAAATGAATCAGGTTTTGTGTTTTAGCCGTCACACTATCACACACTAGTCATGCACAGCACAGCTGTCAGGGATCGGACAAATTGGGGTTCACTGTCTTACCCAAGGACACTTTGGCACTTTGGAATCAAAACACAGACCCTGAATGGCCGACCCACTCTACCTCCTGAGCCGTAGCCTCCTATTTATTCTAAACACTATAGTGAACAGTTTAATAACCCTGGTTGTTGTACTAATGTAATTCCTTGGTTACTGTTTGTTCTATATATTTGAGCTGAACTTGAAGTTACACATCAGTGAATATATTTTAAAAATTGTTCCTTGTTCAAGAACATAGTGTGCTATATATATATACTACACACTACTAGTGAACAGTTGAATAACCCAGAAAAATGGCCCAACAGGCTCAACCCTACATTTAGTTAGATTAAATAATCAAGCATTTTATCTCTGTGTATCATTTACTGGTCAATCCAATTATGTGATCTGGTAATTACAAATAATTAAATTGTCATGGGCAATCATCATATTCAGTGAGTCATGGCCACAAAAGGGCTGTCAAACAATCAAGAGAGACGCAGATGAAGAATGCTCACAAACAAATTTTTCAAAACTGAACCAGCAAGGAGAGTTGCAGATGCACAGTGGATATGAACAGAGAGAAGAGGTAAGTGAACAAAGCCCCTCAGTGAATAATGGCATGAGCATTAGTAAACCTGTACAATAAACCATGAAGCAGGGTGGGACTCCAGCTCCCGAATTAATTGTGTGATGAAGAGGAGCTTGTCTTCCCCAAAAGTCAATTATTCTCAGGATGAAACGTGGGCTTCACCATGCATATACTTCTGACAGGAGGTTGCTAGGAGGCAGCTGGTTTCGTGGAAGTGCGGGGCTTTTGAACTGTAGGTGCAGACAGAGACAAGGCCTAGTTAGGTTAAACAGTCGTGTATAAAAGATGGTGATTGTTGTACTAGTTAGCTTTTAATTCTCGTGCCATTATTCACTAAGGGGCTTTGTTCACTTTACTCTTCTCTCTGTTCATATTCCATTGGGTGTCTGCCGCTCTCCTTGCTGGTTAAGATTTAGCTCCTTGCATTTGATTTATATGTATAAGATGAGAGAAACATGACTCTAACATGAAACGCTCATGTTGTCTCATAGATAAACTGCAACCATTAGAATACTAGTGGCTGGTTGTACAAAGGAGCTGTGAGTATGGTTCAAGTCTGTTTGCCCTGTTCTGGTCATAATCAATGAACCAGACTCGAGCAGCCTTTTGGCATCACTGACTTGTCCAAAGGGCATTTCAGCCAATTGTGACTCAGAGCAGGTGATACAAGTAACACCCGCTATTACTCTGTTTTATTTATGTTGCCCAGAGGCAATGTCAGCGTGCAGAATAACAAGGCCCTTGCAATGCCACAGAGGCATCCAGGTTCCGTTTCCCAGACAGACAGATGGACAGGGAGAGACAAGCAGGTACAGACACAACCGGCAGCAGGACCATGAGGAGACAAAGGGAAACAGAGATGTGAGAAAATATAGTTTCTCAGATATTTAATTTCCCTGACAGGAACAAATTTTTCGAATGATTCCAACATCCTGTGAGAGCACGAACAGAGCCATAAAGCATGACTCACTTCTCCCACGAGATCAAACCTGCTCTACCCCACCTTGTCCCATTCATATGTGTTGTGCATGTCATTGTTCTTTACGTCCCTTGGTGCTTCTCAGCATTTTGATTATCGAACTTAGTTTTTTGACCCTGCCTCGTACCTTTGCCTGTTGGATTGCTCGCTTGTGTACCAAACTTTATTTTGTATTGACACTTTACCCGAGCCATTTCCTGTTTGTTCCCAGCCTTGTAATAAGGTAAGAATGTAGGAGGCATCATTCTAAGTCATACTTAGCGTAAACTAATTTCAAGCTGATATCTGAAGATAAAATAGACACTTACTTATACTGTAGTGTACACCCTTGGTAACTGTTGCCTAGTAACAGCGGCTCTGTGATTAGTGTTTTTTGTGGGATGTTTACAGGTCATGCATCACTTATGTTATTTTCCTGGTATCATCTGCATATAGATGAAAACTCCACCTGTTTGTATGCTTCTCTAAAAAAAGACAAATTTCAGCTCTAGTTGATGAAGCCAATTTGTTTTGCTTTTCAATGATATGGCATCTCCAGTCACTTTGAAAGGAACCTGTGAAAAAAACTATAGTTTCAAATGTTGCATCTTGCAGGAGGGAGTCTCTGTCCCAAGCAGAATTAGGAAGCCCCCAACAAACATGCTGCAGGGAGTGACAACAGCTGAGTAGGAATGAATGGAAGCCTGATAAAAAAAAAGTATTGATTACTCTTCCCATGAAATTTAATTTTACATTATCGTATATGCTTGTGTTTCTGGAGTGCATGCAACAATTTATCCACAACCTAACGCCCTAAGTATGTCACATACCTGCAGCTGCCTCACAGTCTTGATGATGCTTCACAGAAGGTGCTTTCAGACTTATACTGAACTCTGGAGATCTTCCAGAGTTTCTCAGGAGGAGAAGGATGTGTAAAAAGCAAATGTCTGAGTGAGAGCCTCAGGAGTTTCAGCTGAATTTTTCCACCTGGCAACCCTTGTATTAAATCCGCAGAAAGTCCAGAGGAGTAGATGTGAGAACGCAGCAGGAGATCCTCCGAGGTCCTCAAACTCACCACAAGCGAGTGGGGGGGTAGATGACACTTCTAAAAAAGTCACAAATATTTATAAAAATGTGTATCTATGGATGGAAAAGTGGAGCCATACATGTAGAAGAAGTTGACAAAGATTTCAAAGGAGTTTGTGGTGATAAGAGCGGACGTCAGTGTCGATGAGCTGTAAACAAAATCATGGGATCTCTGCAGCAGAATGAATACTTTACATCCTGTCTCTGTATGCTGCAACTCCCCCCACCCTCCCCTGACTCCTGTAGAGGATTTGTTGTTGTTGTTATGAACGTGTCTTAGTAGAGAACCTCCCGCTGAGTTGTGCAAGTGTCAAAGGAAAACTGCAGAGAAAGTCTGAACCCAATTCTCCGGAGTTTCTCTGCAGGTCATGTGTGAAAACAGCTATAGTCTACCCATACAATATTGTAGGGTAGTATACTGCAGTGTGTTCACAAGCAAGATGGAGGGCACTCAACCAGTCAGTGGAAGTCAGGTGTGGACTCTAAACCGGAACATCCTCCCAGTGGTTCCTGAAGTCCATGCAGTTGCAGGCTCCAAACTGAGGTAGGCCCTCAAAGACATGTCAGAGGAGCTTCTGGTTCTGGCTCCTCTGGGAAAGCAAGGATCCTGGGGCTGCTGCAGGGGGAAGATGTTCAGAGATTAAATTAGCAAAACATCTGCAGGGTGGCTCCGGCTGATGAACCTGCAGCACCCAATGGAACTGTCGGAGGGCGGTCGACCCAGCTGTGTTCACACATGTTTTTCATGTAGCCATAGCAGAACTTCAAAGCTGCCTATTAAATTAAGCTAATCTCACAATTAATTAAACTGGCTTAAAAACGTATGAAATAAAGGACGAGATATCAGTCCCCTAAACATGCCTGATTTTCAAAACCATGAAAACAGGGAAAATGTTAAAAGTACCCTACCTCCCAATGTGAGAATAAGTGAAGGAAAATACATCCCCTGATTCAGATGTGCACCAAAATCGAATGAGTTTTTTCTAGACCTGTATACTCTGTATCCTTCCATCAAGTATCACGGAAATCCCTTTAGTAGTTTTTGTGTAATCTTGCTCAAAAACAAACATACAAACAAATGGACAAGGTTGTACTATATAGGAAAAAGTTTCGTTTCACACCTGAGGGCCACTGTTACACACATATCTGTGCTGTTTGTGCAGGAATTTTTTGGAATGAATGTTGTGTTGCAAAGGCAAAAAAACATGTCAGTTATTGACATCTGTGCGGGAGGAGTGTTTGTCCCACCAGTGTCTCCTTTGCAGCAGCTGTTCACTGGTCCTCACCCTCTCAGTTTGTCTAAACCCAACAGAGCAAAACACACTTCACCATTATTACTTCCATCTAATACCAAAAAATGTTATACCATGCTGCTATTACGATATGAGCATTAGTATAACAAAGTTTCCCAGCACAGCTGCCTTTAGTTTCACATGGTAAAAGTTGTCGAAAAGCCTCATCTGCATTCACTGTGCCAAAGCAGTCGACTGAGGAAGCCAACCATTTACAGCTATATCTAATCAGCCCTGCTTCTTTGGCTGGCAGTTGGATTTCAGGGGATATGGTTTAATAATAGCGAATGTGATATTTAAGACACAGCTTTAGGGGAACTGGCAATAATTTATCAGAGGTTACTCATTATTTAGGTGCGGCTGTCCTCGTGTGACCAGTAGGAGTGGAGAGGAAAATGACAACGGAGCGTAGCTTCCATCTGGTGGTTGGAAAGTGTTAGTGCAAATTCAGCATCAGGACTCACTCAAGTTTTCTGCCACGTTAACAGTATTAAATATAGCCTGCATAGGACTCCTCATGTAATCCAGACGTTAGGATATCAACTATGACCAGGATCTTACTTTTCATAAACGAAACTTAATAAATGACCAACTATTTGTGCATTTAGAAGTAACATTATACAAGAATGTTCATTAGTGCATTTACACACTCTGATGTTGAATGTGTTTTCCACTGTTCAGCAGGGCCGGGTCTAGGCAGGGGCAAGAGGGGGCCTGGCCCCCTCAAATAAATGTTGTGCCCCCTCAAACTAAATCCCAATTTATAATAATAATAATATAATAAAGCAAAATGCCCCCTCAAGATTTGTGGCTGCCCCCTCATACATGCCTGTCTAGACCCGGCCCTGCTGTTCAGGCACAGACTTTTTATTGATTTCCATTTTCAAGAGGACAAATATAAGCAAGGATTCCGTTGTAAGAACCTGGATCATTATTATTCTCACATGTCGTCTTGAGCACATCCTCCTAAGTCCCCTTCAATATAACAGGGATTTACTACATTTTCTGACATTTTCCTTGGAACGAAAGACTAATATTCTCTCTGTTCCTCGACACTGGAAGGGAAGGTATTTGGAACAATGTGCAGTCTGTTGATATGATGATGGTTTCTCTGGAGATAATTGTAATGATACTAAAGCAGCAGCAGTCCAGGCAATCTTGATATTTAGGGAGTCGTGGAGGCTACTCGTATCACAGCAGTGACTCAAATTGGCAAAAAAAATATAAAGATTGCTCTGCAGGCCGACTGAGGAAGAGAATCATCACAGTGGGTGAAAGTGTTCTTTTAGAGGCAGTTTTTCAGATGATGAAATGAATCTTTAACATCCTCCCTTTTTCAATGATTCCTGCCCTTATCTTATCATGCAGGACATATGAGGCGCCAACAACAAGCTGTTCAGTGGGAGGAAGGTACAAGATTTGGATTTGTGCAGAGCGACAACCAAATTATCGACCTGCCATAAACCTAACCAGTATTAAATATGATCTGAAACTGGCCTGGGTAATTAGCAAGAAACATTTAAAATTGTAATGGTAAAGTATAATCCGATGTATCACGCTAAATCTGAGGAAAGATAATTTTATTAATTCCTCCAGTGCAGATAAGGTCTAACATTTACATAAACAATATTTTGTTAACGACTTGTGGGAGAAGCAAAGTCGGTGTAATCACAGCTTAGTGCGTGATTATTAAGACAGCTAGCTTTAGTGAGAGGCATCTCTCTGACCTCTTTCCACTAATGACTCCATCCATGTTCCATCCTAATTGGAATTAAAAGCACGACATCGGGTTGCTCAAATTTTTGTATAAGATGCACGCTCCTTAATTCATCTCCTGGATGCAGCACAGATATTTTTTAAAGGACCTACAATCTGATATTTCCTGTGTTGACAGTTTAAGATGAGGTAAATCAATACTGAAGAATATCACAAATAAAATAAAATAGAATAGACATTGTTGGTGGTAAGAATTAAAGTATCTCTCTTTGAGAAGTGTGCAGTAAAAATCACACAAAAATAGATAGCAGCAAAAAATATGTACAACAAATGAGTGTGTGAGTGTGTTTGGGTTATTGTTCTCAGTAATAAGTCTTTCAATTATTGGAAAAAACAATTCGACTAACAATTACATATTCTAACCTATTAAATAATGTTGGATAATCACTGTTTCAATGATATTAGTTCAAGTTGAGTTTTTAATTTACTTTTCTTAATTACAAATTCAACAGAATCTGTCTCTTTAATGGTTGCAACAGGACCACAGCATTAAGAAACCATACCGGAGTGTTTCTCAGTTGAAAAGCTGATCGATATCAAAGTCTTCCTCTTTACTTTTAGCCCTGGGATCTAAGGCCGGGAGACAAAAGGTGCAGTGCACTGACTCCACAGTTCAGACTGCTCTTATCACATCTCATCAGCCTGTAGAGTCACTGGTCCATAAAACTGTCTCCATTGTGATGTACCATCATCACATCACACCCTAATTTCTTTGAACAACACCTTACAGTTGAACAAGCATGCTTTGCAATGCATAACCGCAGTGCAATGGTTGAATTGGGCACCAGGGGACCTCTCCCTCTCTCACCGCTTATTAAACCACCAGCTCCACTTTCAGAACTTCACCATGCCAGCCCAAGCAGAGAGAGAGGAAGCTGAACAGCAACAAAAAAAAGTTGCACGTTTTGTTTTTGTCGAGTTCAATCACTGACTCATATCTACCTGGCACAGTGCAAAGTTCAACCTTGTGATTATGCTTTTCTCTGCCTATGAACATTGCTGTGTTTGCAAAAAAAATGCAAGTGAGGTGTGGATGTGCAGGACGATGTTGGATTTGAGTCATTAGGAAGTGTGTGGGTGTGCGTGGGTCTGTCTGACTGTCTCTTCTGTAAGTGGTTGCAAGTGCACACTGAATGCAAAATGGCTCCCTCAGCTGCCTCCCTGCGGGCCCACCAGACTTCCCAAGCTGAACACATCGAGCCGGGCTGCCGCCCTCTCGGGGTCCGCGCTGGTTAACAAGCAGCAGAATAAACGCCAGCTAGTTAAATCGTATGTAACTTTTTTTTCCACTCTGCACAAGTAGTGTGACCTTTATTGATTTCTTGTCTCTGCCTTCAGCTGGGCGAAACACTAATGGCACTGGTCAATAAAAAGCCATGAAGTGGAAGTTCTCAATTCCCCGCCCCTCCCTCCCCCCACTACGTGTAGTGTGTTGACTGCATCCCCTAAAAATAGACCCCACCACCCTCAGAGGCCCGGTGAGCCGGTGGGCTGACAGCGGGCTAACATGCTGAGCCGTCCGGACGAAAACACATGCACTTCGACTCCTGTCCCCACCTATTCCCATTGGTCACTCAGTGCCCTGCCTCTTCCAATCAATACATTTGCAACACGATGAACCGAGCATAAAATATCACTGGGACTCGTGGCACGCAGATCGAAAACAAGCAGCGCCTTCAGCAACCACGTCTTATTCTGCAAATCTGGGACCCACTGCTTCAAAGACTTACTTTCACATTTCCAAAGGACAAGTTTACGATCAAAAAATAAATATGTCTGGTGTCTGAGTTGCCACCACCCACTGTTTTATTGACTGATCATGTCAATGTGTTCCCCTGCGTGCTCCTGTCTTTGCCTCCACACTTATTGAACTTTGCAGAAAGACACATTATGAGCACAGTTCAATGGAGCTGAAATTATCCCCCACTTCTCTCCTGAAGAAAACAACCATGCGGCCTAGAAAAACCATGTGTGTCTCCTTCCAAACGTCTTAAGTCTGAACTCTGTTTTCACTGCAAAACCATGACCCCCCCTTTTACTGTACTTGGATGTCTTCCCTCGCCGTAAAGCTGCACTGAAACCAAAGCAACAGAGCCAAGTTTCTCACACAGTGATATGTGAGTGGAAGCTCTGGGAGGGGACCTCTGTGGTGCCCAATCTCCACAGTGAGAGCAGCAGCAGCACTATTGATTCACCTTGCAGCCTTGAGCCTGCTGTCACACACAGTATATCACTTTATTTAATCCACTGTTAAATAGGCTGTAATTAGAAATCTGTCCTGCAGATGTGCTTTACTTAAACGGTGGTTTGTGGCGGAGTTCACTCTGCTCTGCCTGTTGCAGTGGGGTTCTCGTGACAGTATTTTATTTCGATGATGGATTGGAATCCGAATGCTATTCACAGTGTCTGCAAAGTGAAGGCAAATGATGCAAACAAACCCTCTCTTGGGGGATTAGCCTGCGCGCTGTTTGAAAAGTACTTACAGTAAGTCTGCTAATTGTGGATAATGTTTCCTGGTCCCTCGCCTCGATCTAATGAACGACCGCCGTTCACAACACCTCTCGCCTCCACGTGTGACCAGCGTTCGCTGTGCATCACAGGCACCTTATCGATTCCTTTTTGGATAAAGGAAGGCACATGCCAGATTGTTTTTATACTTTTGAAAGCAGTGTATAATTAACCACAGTGAACAAGGATTTTGAAATCCTTGTTCACTGTGCTTTCCCTGATGGCTGATAGGTTAAACTGAACAGAACAAAGGAGAAAGTGTTCTACTTATTTTAACTTAAAAACCAACTCTACAATAGCAGGGTTAACAGCAGTATAATTATTATTAACTTCTTTTCTATCTGACCTAGACATCGTTTGTCGACTGCTTCAGTGCATGGAGAGAAGAGGCCTGTTTCCCCTTTTCCTTTTTATTATTTGTATATTTTGTTTGTTTTGTGTGTGAGTAAATCCATTTGCATTTAAAAAAAAGAAAATTTGAATTTGAATAAAAGAACAAAACACATTTATACACTTTTGCCAAATTCCAGGAGAGAGATCATAGACGCTGAATTTTATCCTCTTAAAAATATCTGAAGAAGAGAAATATTTGTATCATTTGAATATTACTTCATAACCCGTGACTACGCTCTAAATACAATGCTCACATGTCTTTGCACTTAATAGCTGATATTTTGAAGATCGTATTGGAGGAGAACTCATCACTGTAATATTTTCTCTTATTACAGGCTGTGAATCTTTGCTCTGGCAACTACAAGGTAAAAACTTGGGGACAAATCACGTTCTGTGCAAAACTGCAGTATAAAGTTCAGAAGCTGTTATTAGGATTCAGAAGTTTGAGTTAGACAAATTGAGTGAGTGTCTGCCAAGAGTAAGGTGGCTTTGGTTAGGAAATCCTTTCGTGAATTTTTTGCCAGTCCACGGTTCCTTGCTCAGCTGCATCAGAGGTATACAAGAGGTTTTGAACTAAGAAGGCTGTAACTGTTGAACGTCAGCATTTGACTCAGGTTCTGTTATGGTCTCATGTGGTATACACACACACACACACACACACACACACACACACACATTGTATACCTTCTTGATTTATTCATCTTTAGCAATTAGAGCTTTCAAGGAAATAATATAATTACTATTAAAATGACTGCTGTTTCATTTCATATGTTTACAATGTTCTTTATTTTATCCAACCACTAGGAGCTTTGTACGTTTTCCTACATTATACTTCAGTTGATGCATCGGTCAGACCTTGCCTGACCTTTATTATGCACAAACATTAAAAACATCAGAGGTATTTTATTTTTACACATTGCTTCCTATACACGTTTACTTTAATTCAAGTACATCAAGAAATAAAATAATAAATGTATTTTTAAGTTTTTTCATGAAAATCAGATTATTCAGAGCAGAGGTTCCCAAACTGTTGAGCCCCCTGAGCGTAAAAATAACTGCACCAGACGCATGCGACCCCCATTTATCCCTAAGGATATTTATTTGGGTGAGATTATTAAAAAAAAACACCTACGTCCACTTGTTACAGAGTTTCCTGTGGTGCAGTAAATTAACCTGCTGATGCTGTCGGTGACTAATCATAATCACTTCAGGGGTCAAGTGGAATCAAAGAAATTGGAAGGTGGATGATAATGAATTTGTATGGTTTTGTTTTAAATTGTATTTGTATGTATTATCTTTTGGGGGAATTATGGCTAAAATATGATTTTGAGGATTGTTTTTAGATTCTATTTGATTTCTGGAAATAATCTTTTGACCTTCCTTGTCTCACAAACCCAACAGGGGGTCTTGGCCCTGAGTATAGAACCACTGGTTTATAAACATCACACTAGGAACAGCACTGGTGTAAATTAGAAAGAAGAATGATGGCTATCATGGTTTACTATAGGGTAGGAAGCCATTGATGATGTTAATCAAAATAACAATGTGATTATCAAACGGTGCAAATAAAGTGACTTCAAATAATAATATGCAAAATAAATACTGTGGATTAAAAGTAAAGGGATCTCATCATCATATCTTATTACGCCAGTGCCGTATCCAATCTGGGAAAGTATGGACTGTCTCTTCAGGTCTTTGTCGGAGCAAACGGGACCCATGTGGTCCATTGGTGTTGCTTCTCCACATGCAGGTGGTTCCCAGGTTTTGCCTGGTTTGTCCTGGCTCTGTTGTAACCCAGTCCTTTACTGTAAGTTGTACCACTGGGTCGCTGTCCACATCTGCAGTCGATATGCTGCTTCCTGTGTTGGCTGCAGGCTTTACACTGTTGTGGAGCCTTTGCTGGATGTTAAGGTTTTGTCTAATGTCCTGATGACCACTGATGCCTGGCATCATTTAGTTGTTTGTTTCTTTCAGGTTTGTGATTGTCTCTCGTCGGATGTGAGGCGGTGGGACACCTGCCAACCTGTGTAAGGTATATAATATAAAGGCAGGTCATTTTGACTGCAGTGCAAATTCATAGACTTAAGTCCTATGGCCTGTGAGAAGCTAATTTCTTTTGTGATACTTTAAGTTAAAGCGTTTCACTGGTTCCTCCTTCACTGTCTAGAAACAATGTGTTTTAAAGCCTTATATTTCAGTCACCACTTTTGTTGATGTCGTCTCTGCTGAGCTGAAGTACCTCACATGGGACACTGGGTGTCGCTCCAGAGTGTCTAATATCGCTCCTTTGCGTTCATTTCGCCTCGATCCCCCCCCCAACCCCCCCCCCCCCCTCTGCCTTGTTCTGCGTGTGTGCGCGCGCGTGTATGTGCGTGTGTGTGTGTGTTGTGTGTCGGATAGAAAGTCAGCCTGGTTTCCAGCTGAGTGCTTGCTCCCTCACAGAGTGTGTGTGTGTGTACGCGTGTGTATATGTGTGTATGTGTGTGTTGTCATTATTATCCACTCTGCTCCCAGCTCAGAATGGCCAGATTCACTCAGACTGAAACAAGAAGGCAGCAGCACCATCCTCAGCAGCCCCATCAGCCCGCTCACTCCAGCCTGGTTTTCACCGGACCGGGGGCATCACCGACCCAGCCACCACTCCTCCTGATCCCTCATCAGCACCAGTACCCTCAGTTCACATTTCCGAAACCCATGAACGGGTCAGAACCCATATCAATTCATCCGGAGAGCGGCAACATGAAAGACCAAGATGCCATTAAGCTGTTTATCGGGCAGATACCGCGGAACTTGGAGGAAAAGGACCTGAAGCCGCTGTTTGAACAGTTTGGGAAAATCCACGAACTGACAGTTCTCAAGGACCGATACACCGGCATGCACAAAGGTAACGTGTCGCCCCTCGCACGGCTGCGCGGCCCACACACACACACACAGCTCTGGTATAACTGTTTATCATCACCGGCACCTTTTGGACACGTTTGCGCCGAAATGGTATCGAGTATATTTGTCACTTTAGGAATAATACATTTTATCCAGCTCGATTCAGTGTCGAAATCGGTCCATTCATCACTATCATCATGTGCATCAATGCTTATACATATTTTCATCTAACATTCACGAGGTTTGGCATTTTGACCCAATTCTCTGGTTTATTCACATTTTTGTTATTTTACGCGTAAATACGCATGGGTGTTTTTACGAGTCTCTGTATTTCCACCTTCCTAATAACACTTTTTAGATCATGGGGGGGGGGGGGGGGTACACGAGTCGGCTATAAGCACTGATAGGATGACACACTGTGTGGTGCGCGTTCCCGGTTTTATTGCAATTGAAGAGTCTTTTCTTTACGCGCTCCTAAGTGGGGCAGAGTCGCACGAAGGGGCTGCATTTTTAAAGAGCCCCACAAACCCCTCCGCCATGGTCCCATCTCTTGCGGCATCATTTATTCATCCACACGCTTTCTTTTACATCCCACACAACCGCCATCCACCAGCATGTGCGAATGGAGCGGGCGGGCTGAGGTGCAAACCCGACACTTGCTGCGAAATCGGTTCAGAGCCACGGCGTCTTCAAAGGGCGCCGGAGCTGTCACAAGATGACGGACGTGGCCGCGCAGAAAGTGGCCAGTGATGCTGCGCCGCTTCCGCTGGAATGGAAGACTGGGGGGGAGGCAGGGGGTGTCCATCCGCGCAGCTCATGAACTATATATGTGCACACAGTGACAACTTCCATAAGGAAGGACATAGCCCATAGGTGAGAGATCACTGCCTGCATGGGTGGGAAAATACAATTCCCAATAGACGTATGGGGAGACCATCATCATCATCATCATCATCATCATCATCATCATCATCATCATCATCATCATCATCATCATCATCATCATCATCATCATCATCATCATCATCACCACAACTCCAACTATATTTTGTAAAGTTTCATTCATATTTGCACAACCATAAAAAAAAAAGAGTAATTATGGCTGTTATGAGAATTGATGTAAATAATGACCCTGTGACATTTTGGACACATTATTCATCATTCCCAGTAAAATATCACAAGTATAGTAATTATTGGTTTTATTGCTATACTAATTTGACCATATGGGGTCAGTGCACTGTTGATATCCTTTACAACACCGTAATTCAAAGAGTTGTGACAGGCTTAAATCTTTAGCATCACATTTAGGATTCTAATGTGCGATTCTCAAACTGCCCCATAGTTGGTAACAGATCAGGAACACAACCATGGCTGTCATTTTGGCACAACATCTCTCTCTCTCTCTCTCTCTCTCTCTCTCCCTCTCTCTCTCTCTCTCTCTCTCTCTCTCTCTCTCTCTCTCTCCCTCTCTCTCTGAATGCCATTTTAGATCCATCATCTTGCACTCCTGCAGAGCAGATGTTGATTTGTGAATGATGTTGGTACAGGAGGAGATAAGCCTTTTATTGCAGTGACATTTGGAAAAGACAAATAACAATCTGGGCCAGTAATGGAACTGCCATTTGCAAACACTGCAAACAACGCCATGTCTTCTATAACATAAAGAATCGCCATCCGAGGATGTGGAATTGGTTACCGTTACGCTAAACTGTAATGAAGCCCACACATTTAATCCAGAGTGAGATTATAACAAATGTCTTTTAATAAATACATGTGCAGGCCAAAGCTGATATTAAAATCGAAAAATATTTCCCGCACTCAACCACAAAATATGATTAAGGCGTTGTACCACATACGGCTCGCATTACGCCACACACTTCATGAGGCCACATGCCTGATATTGTCAGCTTGTGGACAGAAGGACAATTTTTCCGTGCATCACTTACTAGGCATCCATCGCTATGTGTTTGCGTGTGCAAGTCCAAGTGTGCAAACATATACCTGAATGTCATTTCCCTGGGTTGCGTAATGATTGCAGTATTAAGCTCCTGAGTGATTATCGCTTCATCATGGTGTCAGAGAAAAGACAGTTAAGGCTCTTAGATGTGTTTTCATACAGACACAATAGAGCTTTAATAGAGCTTAAGCGTAATTTGTGACGAAACATGTACAAATGTTTTTTATCTGTATTAGCAGTTTAGCATAAATAAGCTAAATTAGTTTTTTGTTCACCTATTTTTAAATTTTAATACGTTTCTGCCTATTTTTCTGCATATTATTGAAATAAGTATCATTGGCTTGTTGCATCTATCTTCCCCTGGGGTTAAAGTAAAATAACTTAAATGAATAAATACATTTTTAATTAACTCTATATTCTAGTAAAGTATGTATGTTCTTCTGTTCAGTTTGAAACGGAAAACTCTCATTCAAGTGAGTGAAGAAACGTTATCCTGTAAACTTTACTATTCATTATATGTCAGTCATGTATTGTTAACATTTATTCAGTTTTTTAGTCAAGAAAAGAAAACATCTTGTTTAATGCAGATGGATGAGATCATCTCTCTGAAGTAACAGAGTATAATTAAAAAAGTTGAAATCTCCTCTAAGTTCATTTGTACCCTTATTCATTAACTTACAAACATCTAATTAATTTCAGATAAGTCAGTGCAATTAAATGGCTTAGAATGTAATGAATTCTGGCCACAAATTAACAATAATCAAACACTAATATGTCAATGATCTCTGAAGGGGGTTATTTTATAGTTAATCATGTTATTAAGCAGAAAGGATTACGAATATGGATCCTGATGGAAACAGTGGGGCAGCTGCCTCAAAGAGACACATTCAGACTGACAGAGACATTAGTGGACAAGGGGACGAGCACAAACACACACACACACACGGTTTTCATCATGGAAATTTTGATCATTTGCATTGCCACTTATTTGATTTGAGCTTTGCATGTTTATTATTTCCTCTTTTCCTACACAACAATTTAGGACTTTTTGTACCCCTTTGGTAATCCTCAAGGGAGAACATGGAATTAGTTTGTAAAGCGTGATAATAATGCACGGCCATAATAACTTGACTCAAGAGGATTAGTAAATGTGCATTGTCTGAAGCAGCAGTCTCTTGGGTGATCAGCTGGTTGCCTCCCTAAACAGTGGCTGCCTCCGCCAATTAAAAATTCAGTCTAGTCTGCCTCTTCAAATGATTAATTCTGCCCACGCTGTCGATGGCCTGCCAATTATTGTCGCCCAATTGGTATTAATAGGTGGAGGATTTCCTGATGTTGAATTTATCCCAGACTGTGAAAACTTCTCCCTTTGGCTCTAATTAGCTTCCACTTATAGCACATGCACTTCCACGTTCATGCACATGCATGTATGCAGAACCGAGGCTAATTGACCGACATGAAAAAAGCAATTTTTTCATGTGTTTACATTGCTTCTTTTCTAATTCTCTTTTTTATTCATTCTTCAAATTGACGGCTCTCCTTTGAAAAACTGAAGGTGCCCTCAGAGCGACGCTGAATCTTTTTCAGTGGAGATGTTTTTTGAATTGCTCTGTTTGTCATGGGAGATTATATCCTATGAGTTTGATTGGGATTGACTAATCTCCTCTCGTGCAGTAGAGTAACGTGCACTCAAAGGAGAGAGAGAGGAAGCAAAAACGTCCCTGCAGGTGTGATTCAGCAGAGAAAAAAAAGGCATGGAAGACAAAACAAACCCGATGCCGCTCCTCCAGCCGAGGCAGCCCAGTGATGTTGAGATAGTGTCGGGCATCATTGTGTTAATGCTTTAATAAGTGGACCAGAGATATTGCCGTAGACCTCAGCCAAGCAGAAGCACATTAAATCACAGAATAATCTAATGAAATATTTATTCAAGTTTTTATTTTTTTTTCACCCCCTGAGTCAGTCTGATGGATAGCATTCCTCTGTGGGTTGTCCTCCCAATAAATGGCTGAGACGGGAGGAAATAGGAATAGTTGGAACAGCATATGCATCAAAAATGACATGCTATTAATGAGGAACTGATTTTTACTGTATATATACACCATATATATATATATATATATATATATATATATATATATATATATATATATATATATATTATGAAACCTGAGAGGCATTAGCTTTGATGAAAGGAAGCTGTAGAAGCCTCTCTATCCTCTTTGATATGATGGAGGTGTGAGTTCATGTGCACGTCTGTTTTTCTGGGATCCTTATGGAAAGTGTCAAAGATCAGGACACTGCTGTAGAACAGCCTCCCCCTGAGGAAACAGATAGAATGAATTCACTTATAGACCACATACAGAGCTTTAGAAGTGAGGGATAGTGACTATATAAATACAATGTGGCATAGCTTAAGGCCTTTGCCTGTACAACCATTGTGCTGTTCCTAATGAAATTAATAAAGGTTTTAAGAGGAAATAAAATCAGCAGTGAGAGAGTAAAAACAACTATCAGTCTTCTCGCAATTTTGTGCATTGATTCAATTGAATAAATGCAAAGCAAAATCTTCTGTCGGGCCGGTGAGTGAAGGCCACCGAGCCCAGCTAATGCAGTAACAACACTCGCTTTGCAATCTTTAAACGTCTGTAAATATTGTAATAAGCAACAGGGCATTCCTCATAAAAGATGCAGCAGCTCAACTGGTACTGACAGGCGCTATGGGCCTTGACTTCTAGATGAGGAGTGCTGCCTCTCGCTCTCTTTTTCCTCTTTTCCGTTGGTTTTCCAAGGAGATTGCCAATCTCAGCTGCCGACAAGGCCGCGCTCTGCTGGAGGTTAGTGTCCGCGCACCGAACTCACCTGGCTTTCATTCTGTCTCGGCTCTTTTTCCCCTCTTAATCCCCTGCCCAAGAGAGCCTTTCAGACGGATTTATTTCCTACATCAATGCAACATTCATTGTGGCTTGGAGTATATTTTTGCTTTCAATATATTAGAAGTGCCTTTATTTCTTGACCTTTGTGTGGTATGTTTGATGTTAATGGACGTCTGGAGCAGGGAGAGACATGTGCTGAGAGGGTTCAGGGAAACATCGAGCAACTGGATCACAGAGAAACTCGTTTATGAAGCCTGTGGTACTTGTTTATTTCCGTAAATGGACTAAAAGAAGCTGTGTGTTGGTGCTTGTTTGACTGTGGACTTTGCCAACAGTGCCAAATTTGGAGGCTTGATGCTAAAGACATGTGTGCTTGTGTTTAAAGACACTTTTAAGCTACCTGTAGTAAATTCACTGGTAAGACTCTCTTCACTTGGTGTTTCTCTGCCTCTTAGAGTTTGTTGATGCACGTGTTTTGATTATTATCTCCACCGAGGAGGTTAGGTTTTGACTGATATTTATGAGTGTGTGTAATTTGGTGCAGATCCAATCTGGTGATTTTAAATGGGCTTTCATGGGGCGAGGTATGCGTTGCCTGGAGTATTACATTACATTACATGTCATTTGGCAGATGCTTTTATCCAAAGCGACTTACATTTAGTACCATTGTTGTTGCTGTTATGTGTTGATGGCAGTTGATATAATTGAAAAAAATTATATATATATATATATATATATATTTTTTTTTTAATTGCAAAATTATAGTTGGTTTTTGGGACAAACTAATATAAATTATCGTTAGAAAATAAAGCATGTTCATTGGAAGTCATTAGGTTGTTTACAGTGAGTTACAAGTCACACAGGGTCTGTCGCGGTGTACCACCTTCATGTTCACACACTAAAGGTTACAGCTATTTCCTTTCGTCTAAATAGAGGGATAGAAGCCTATCTATTTTGTATGGGTAGCTTAGCAGAAAGTGCCATTGCCTACAGACGAGAGTGTACTCACATAAGGGGGGGGGGGGGGTGTTATAAAGGCACAGAGAGAAAAAAAGGAGCGAGCGAGTGAGAGCGAGAGAGAGGGAGGAGGGGGTTGGTGGTTTCTGTTAGAATAGCATGAGCTCTTTAATGTTGTGTTTGAGCCTGACTGGGCACAGATTCATTTTAGAGGGAAAATGAAATAACAAGGGAGAGGGGAGAGAGGAGATTTTAATGCAATGTTTTGTGATAATCCCTCTCCATTTTGGAATGGTTCAGGAGAACTCATGCGATAAAGCCTTGTACAAGCCTGGAAAATAATAAGTTATTTGTCTTGCCTTATAGTGCTGTGCCCTTGGAGGGCTCGCTAACCTCGTGTTTTGGCCAAAAAACAATCACAGATTAGTCAAGCTGTCACATCTCTGTGATTGCCAAACGGTTGAGCCCTTGATGCCGGTGTGAATGAGCAATGTATAAATGTTGTACATGTATCTGCCTGAGAGTGCACGTGAACACAGAGCTGCAGCGGGTGTGACCTAAAGCGCTGTCACTCCGTCCCCCTCTCTGTCACACGGCCCAATGTGACAGAGAGGAATCACACGGGGAGGACGCCACATGTGTGCAGCGCCGGACCACAAGGGGAATGACAGGCACACACATGGGCACAGAACAATGGATGTATGGTGGAGGGGGAAATTGTTTGTCAGAGATGCAGAAACAAATGGTTGCTTTCATCCCAAGGTGGTGGGAGGATAAAGTGATGGCTCAGCTCGGGATGTGGAGGATCTCTCTCTGACATGTCGAGAGCTGTCTGGGCACTGAGGGGTGTGCGACTGGGGGCTGGGGGTCAGGGAGAAGAGGCAGATGCATTGAATAATCACCCTATTAAAATTAATAATAGTTAGTCCAATATTACATATGGAGCTGCTGTTTCTACCAACCAGTCTGGGAGGCGATTTACTTTTTTTATTCCCAAACATCAAATACGTGCAACAATTAAATAAAAAGATGATCTTTTACAGAATAAAAGATGCTAAAAATGTCAGTTTTTTGACAAACAGCTCTTTCTACACTAAACCCCTTTCTCATTACAGATATTAAGCCCCCCCGCGCGTTTTACGATGAAGACGCATTTCAGATTGTAAAACGTCTATGAATGCTCAGGTCCGTGAGGGATGTTTGAAGATACATGCTGCTCAGCATGGTTATAAATAGAAATTCTGTGGTATTTCCGAAAATAGGTTAAGCTGCCGTCGCTGCACTGCTGGCATGACATCACTGATTGCCTGCCAGCCTCCCCCAAAAGACCGCTCCCATACTGAGCTCAAAAGGAGGCAGAGAACGAGGGGAGAGACGGAGGGAGCATCTGTGGGCGACCGTATGGGCCGCGCCCCCCCCCCTCTCATCTCCAGCGCCGCTCCTCCCCTCCCCTCACACCCCGTTCCCTTCCATCACGCAGCCATCTCTCCCCTCACTCCTCCCATCTATCTTCCCCACTGAAGGAGCAAACGCTGTAGCTAACAGTCTCTGTACTTTATTGCCAGAGACACACAAACTGGTCAGGGGCTTTGTACTGGAGATGTATCGCCTCCATTTTTGTCAGTGTGATACAAGCAAATTGAAAGCCAAATAGTGCAGAAGAGACTGATGACAGATGGAATTTGTGTTTCTTTTTTTTGATGATCAAATGTTAATTTGGTTGAATGAGCAGAGCGTGTGGACTGTATGTGGGTTCCAACACAGCCTGTGGTTCACTATTGAGCGGTGGATCTGGCTTAATTAAAAAAAAGGACAAACCAAATTAATTAATGGTTGATGTGTTTTCACATCATTGTGTATGCTTTTTGGATTCACTTCAGGATCCTGTCTATGACAGCGTTTTACATGTGCCCTAGTGCCCTTTTGATCGTATTCCATACGTGGTGTTTACATGGATAATAGCAAGTGTCTAACAAGTATATACTTTGTGCTGTTTGCGCAGGTATTTGACAGTGGTCAGAAATCAGGAGAAGATATATACATGCACTAGTATCCTGGTTATTTACAGAGTACTCCAGCAAGTTAAGATCATGCTTTCTCAAAACCTGGATAAGGAATTATTCAGGGTATTGAAATTGGGTTATGACATTCAAATGCTTAATCACGAAAACTATCTATCTATTCATCTATCTATCTATCTATCTATCTATCCATCCATCCATCCATCCATCCATCCATCCATCCATCCATCCATCTATCTATCTATCTATCTATCTATCTATCTATCTATCTATCTATCTATCTATCTATCTATCTATCTATCTATCTATCTATCTATCTATCTATCTATCTATCTATCTATCTATCTATCTATCTATCTATCTATCTATCTATCTATCTATCTATCTATCTATCTATCTATCTATCTATCTATCTATCCATCCATCCATCCATCCATCCATCCATCCATCCATCCATCCATCCATCCATCCATCCATCGGTCCTCTTGGCTGAGTGTGGTTATAGGAAATAAATGTCAAAGGTGTGAGCACCTCGGTGCCTGCTTGTTGTCATTAGTGTTACATATATTACTCTTCTCCATCTCAGTGTTGACATGAGATAAATGCATTTTAAAAAGAATCAAAGCTGCAACAACGACACAAATTCATATTATTTGGCATCGAGGGCATCGTTTAAAATGTTCCATTGAATGGAAAGAAGAGCCAGGAGAAGAAGAGTCGTCATTACAAGTTTGCTTATAAAGACCTGTACAATTAGTGCTTCCTCTCACGGTGGCCCACGTCGTATAATGAAGAAGAATGTGAGTGTGCTGGTGCAGCCGTGTGGTGTTTTTCCTCCTCCTCGCACGTTTTTCCTCCTCGCTTCTCTTTCAATTGCTCCACGCCAGCAACCCCCGAGCCTTTGAAGTGCTGTCTTTAGAGGTATCTTTCAATTTGTAAAATCAAAGTGACTGAAAACCCGATGCGTCTCTTAGTCCACAGTCAGTTTGTAGCTGCCAGTCATCTGCGATTGTGGCTTTGCTATGATCAATTGATCTGTCTCAGAGGTTTAAATGCCTTCCACCTTTCAAAGAGAGGGAAGCATCGTTAGAAATATTGCATCAAATATGCCAATCAGGTGCATGAAATGAGCGGATCAGTGGAAACTTAGTGCACTGTGCTGTGTACGACAGTATAGGAAATGGGTGTGAGCCAAGTGAAAGTGATTTTGCTCTTCCCTGTTGCCTGGACTTGCTTGTTTTTCTAAGAGGTTGTTGTTGTACACGAAGAGGAGGAGATGTAGTTTTCTGACTTTCCGGGAGGGAGGGTGGGGACCCTCGCAGAAACTTTTATTGATTTCCGTGTAAATCCCCTGGCCCGAGCAGACTCGGCCGAAGGAGGGAGGGAGGGAGGGAGGGAGGGATGATGGGCTGGAGGGACGGGACTTGGCAGGTAAACTCCCTTTGCCCTCCCACAAGTAGCGCAGCACGAGGGAGGAAGTGTGAACCTACACATTATTTACAGCTCTGTGAAACTCCATCCATTAACAGTGTCAATTAGCTTGCTCATCAGGGATGCAGGCCACGACATGTATTTATAGATCGGGCCCTGGCTTTAATAGCAGGAGAGGGATGAAGTACCCAGATAGTCTACAAAAGCCAAGGCTGACTTTTAAGGCCGCAGCACAGTGGAAGATGCCAAATTGCTGTATCTCAAGTGTTAGCCTGAGCCAGCCAGTCTTTCACATCACCTCTTAAACTGTATGTGCTGCCAACTGCATTAGAAACTTAATCATGAACTACAGTCTGAACAGTATTAATGTTTTCAGCCTCTAAACCTCCCTGTGTGGAATGGGCTGTTTGCTTGGCCTGTGGTGATGCCGGCTGCAGTTTTCTTTCTGCACCTGTAAAAGTGACCTGAAGTAATGGAGCTGCAGCAAGTAAAAACCTGCTGGTCCCACCACTGCTGCTGCACATAAATCTGTTCACCTGATCATTCAAAGCTCGGTGAAACTCGACTCGGGGAACCTCAAATCAGGTGTCTCTGCAGTTGTCTTAAATGCACCCATTGTTGTGAACCCCCTGTCGTAATCGGCAACGTTACTTGTGTTGATGATTTTATATAAAAAAAGAAATAATATTGAATGTCACACACCTGTCTAAATTGCACCAAATTTGACGCAGCAGTTTCGCTGGGCCCTTAACAATACACATGACAGGTGTAAAGCCGACAAGATGAATGGTTCTTGAGATATGCAAGTTACACAAAGACAGACAGACAGACAGAGATTGATTTCTGGAATTAATAGATTATTATTACTAGTGGATTATATGGATTAAGTGTTGAATTCACAAACCCAGTCTTGTCTAGTCGGCCTTCTTAATGCCAGTTCACTTACATTAGATAGTCATCAGTTATGGAAGAGAAATACTCTACAGTTTGGTTTTATAAGAAGCACCACTTGTGCACGGAGAGAACTATTTAACCTCGGTCCCAAACAATAGATGGTGAGTGTCAAAGTCTGTCTCTGCGCTCCAGCATTGATCCTAACACATGTACTGAGCCTTTCAGAAACAATTTTGCGCAATTGTCACACTCATTACACAATACCACGCACATGTATACATTCTGTAAATATACACCCATGCACACCGACAGTCCTCGGGGAGGTGCTGCCTATGGATCTGTTTGACTGCTGCTTGGGGGCTTTAGTGTAGTCTATGTGAGCGAGCATAGCAACAAATCAATGGCCGAGGTCTCCTGCTCAGGGGTCAGAGAGGATAGCAGGGAGGGTCTGGGGACTATATCTTGCCCTGGTGATGGACACTGATGCTCCTCAGCGCTCTGCAAAGTTCATCCTCCCCCTCCACAGCCATTGCTCAAGGTGAAGGGATGATGGGAGGCATAGTGAAAGGAGAAATTGAGGAGGATTTGGAGCCGGATGCAGCAGTGATGAAAGGATGGAGTGATTGATGAAGGAGTGATAGGAGATAGTCGGCAGCTAAAGGATCAGGTGATTCGGTCTGAGCACGGTCGCTGCATGGTTCACTTTACTGCAAGGTGGCTGTCTGACTTAATTAAGGTTTACAGGTTACGCTCGGCTATTGCTTATATTACAGTGCTCATTACGAGCCCATTAGGTCTGGGCAGAGAAAATATTGTTGTCAGAACAATGAGTGAGAGCCTTTTGGAAAGTCCCTGCCAACTCCATGCTCCACTTCTTCTGTTTTTAATTTGACCTCTGCCTCTGTCCACCTCCAGTCTCTCCTCCTTCTCCCTGAACATCGGTGTGATTGTTTCACTGTGCGAACCCGATCGAGGGTCTTTTTTTCTAAAGGTGAGGGAGTGATTATATATGAGTTAAAAGCTTCTCAGAGACCCATCTGATTACCCCCCTCACGGTCAGCCTGTGTTACTGAGCCTCCTGCATCCCCGGCTGGCAATGATTCAGGTCATAATCACATTGTATCAGCGCTGATGATGTGTGTTTCAGCGTCCGACCCCTGTGAAAGGCTATCAGCCCACCCCCGCCCCCACACCCCAGAGCCCCACATGGCAGTAAATGAAGTAAGCAAGTAATCTACCCAAAGTGATAGCATTTTCCAAAGAGTGCAAATGATGTGTGAGGGAGCAGGCGCTCCTGGTGCCAGGACTGGCTCGGTTTCTGCTACCTTCACACTTTCCGGCCAAGTAATGCCACATTGAGAACAAGTTCACACTTTTTCATTACACTGGGGCAGCAGGGATCCTCTGGGGCAGGGAGATGGAGAAAAGGGAGCAAAGAGGGCACGGGAGGGGGAGTGAAAAGAGAGAGATTGTGGTTTAAACCAGCCACGTCTCTCAGGAGCTGCATTCATATTTGACGATTCTCGCAGTACACAATCTATGCCCGATGCCAATGAAGAAGTAAGACTTTCACACTGAGTTCCTGCAGTTGACGTCACAGCTTGGAGCAGTCAGTTGCCATAGTGGCAGGCTCAAATTAATCTCTTCGGATGGACTTGTATGGATATATATCGATTTCATTACCTGCTGAGGCAGCTAGATTATTGTGAAACGTTATCAAAGAAAATCTCCTGCATGATGGACAACAAGTAAAGAAACAGAAACAAATACAAAAAGTTACATTTTGTGGCCTTCCTGCAAGTATAGCAATGGATATTATAGCTTAACTAGCAAACAGTAAGGGATCGTGATTTTATACGATCCAACAGCATTGAACATTTCATTAGTACATGACTTAAAGAAGCAGCCTTTGGATTTGTCAGCACTATGAGTTTAGTAATGGAAACTATTCAGAGAAGTTACAATGAGAAGCCGTTTGTTTTTATCAGAAATCATTTTCTGAATAATATCTCTAAGCTTGTCACATGTAATTTATTTACACCCATATTCTATTTTCTGTGTTTGTGTTATTTAAACGTATTGTTTTATATGCAACATAGGTGCATTGGGACATGTTACATCAGGGTGTTGTGATGAGTAATGTGTGTGCATGTGAGCTTTTGTGTGCGTGCAAGTGTGTGTTTGCATTGTGTCTCATAAGGATCAACAAAGTGCGACATCCTCTGCCCTTAGCCATCAACAAGACAATTAGAAACAAAAAAATACAAACTTCCAGCTTTTCAACTTTGACAATATATTGAGGAATAAAACAAGGATTTTTGCTATTATCAATTTTTGCATTTTTCATATAGGTAGTACTGATTTACCAAGTTAGAGATGTCACCAAAGACAAAGTTGTAGAAACCTTATAGTAAAACCGAAAGAACACATGATAGTGACTATAACCAGAGCACTGGTGAAAAACAGCTTTGTGTGGACTCCAAAACAATAAGCTCACACACACTAAAAGACAGAAGTAGGACATTAATGATGTGTAAATGTAAATACACAACAAGAAGTACATGTAGTTTGAATAATAGTTAAGCCTGACGTGGGTCACTGATGCCAATACAGCCAATTTGAATGAGCCAATCAGGTGCCAGGAGGAGCGCATGAGGGCGACGCATGAAAAACACCGTGCCACCACAGCTGCAGTGAAAGTGACGTGAACGTAGTAGAAATGTTGCAATCAGCCGGAGCTCAGTCACATGATGTAAAGTAGAGACTCTGCTGTGATGGTGCTGAGGAGAAGCTGCTCCACTGAAGTCACTGAGTCATCACTAAAGAAAAGTACATCAGTTGTTCGCTATAAGCGTTTGTGTTCAATCGTTTTGTTCAGATTGTATATACAACTTCTGTGTGCCTGTGTCTGTGTGTTTGTGTGTGTGCATTTTGTAGTGTAGCGCAACCTTTATGTGGAAGCTCCTTCTTGGTTTTCATCTACTTCATTTGTTTCTCTTATTTATTTATTCAATTATTTATTGGTTGAACAATTACTCAAGGTAGTGTAAAACAAACAGGGAACATGGCCAGCTGTGTGAATTAATGATGAGCAAGAGACGGAACTGAAATGAACTGAAATTTTTCAAGATGGAAATGAATCGTGAATAAAATCAATAATTATTTTCAATGCACATTTTAAAGGGCTATGGTTCATTGTTTTAATAATATTCTTCTGGGTAATTTTTCTGTCAAATCACAGTTATGGGCCACACATAACAGAAGTTAACACATAGAACTATTATATTCATGTTGATTTGTCCATGTATGAAAACCCATCCAACCAAAGTGTCTGTTATGTGTCTTGGCTCCTCATTGATTGAGATGTGGACTAACAAAGTTTGAACTTTTTCCTATCTTCCTTAACTCAGACCACAGATAAATATTTCTAATAATGTTTGAAAGCTATTTTCCAGCGGCATAGTTAGCTAAACCGTATACTTTCCCAAATATATAATATATCACAGCATCATCATAAAAACCTTAAAAAATTGGTCAAACTTTCGCCGAAGATAGTCATTCATGAATATCCAGCAATGGGCATTAGAGCACATCCAATGGAAAAACAAGTTAGATATGAAAGTATAGTAATTCAGTTGAGTTCTGATTTTTGTAATAATTTGTTTAAATTCTATAGCTGTATATTCTGATATACTGTGTGTTTAAGTCCTGTCAGGTAATTGATCAAGAATAATACATTCTTGTTTTCATTTATGAAAGACAGGTTTGATTGATGTGGTGAGCTGAACGTGATTTTTCTTACCACACTGAGAGGACAATGCACCTCAGTGGTAACTCTTTGTAGGTAGCTGCCATCCAACACCTTTTTTATTTTCATATTCATATCCACAGGATGATTTATGGGGAGGAACATATCACTATCTTCCACATTGTTTTTCAGAAAGTTCATTGCTTTTGGGCCAAATGTGGAATAGTGGCACCTGCAGTGAAGCTGAGCGTGTGCAAGTGAGGGGAGCCCATGAAGCAGTTCTGAGTAATTTTTCCATGACAGGAATGAAATGTAAATGGTGCCAATTTACAAGCATGATGCCCTATTGATACCACCAGTAAAACCCTTGTATTACATAGAGAGAGGAGAATGTCTGAGTGTATTTTACTACTATTGCGATGATAGTTTCTGAAGGAGTTGAGCTCTGCAGTTGTCTGAATAATAGTTGTAGGACACAACTATAGGACACAACTATTGGACACAAACATATAAGTGCTTAGATGTGTTAAAGGAATAGCTCAGGATCAGATGAGTTAATGTGTTTATAAAGGCTCTTTATAAAGATGGACAACGCATCTCCCCCTCCTCCCACTATCAAGGAACGAATGAAACTACGCTATCTAAGTCCCGTTGATACACAGCCTCGACAAATCGCACCTGTCAGTTGCATCTGCCAATCATGATGTTTCACTCAGTTTTAACAGCAAATTACTAATAAATACCGAACTTGCCAGAAAGCGACAGGACCCTCTGTTTGAGAAAAATGTTTTTGATGTGTATTTTTACTTTGGGCCATTTCGCATCCATTAACATGGAGGAGGCTGGATTTATGCCACCAGGTGGCGTTCAAAACACTTTGGTTTGACTTGTGAATCATCTGTCATCTGGTCCATTTTTTAAATCAGTTTATAGTTTTATAATATTTGAATTGTCTTAATGAGACCTGCAAACTTGACACAAACTAGACACCTGCTTAGAGACAGACCCACAGTTTTGGTAATCCCGGTGCATGTAAGTGCTGCTGTCACCTGACTATACAGTTTCTTTCACTGCTTACTCTGTCTCCTGTTCTCCCTCTTTCCCTCCCTCTCTCCTGCCACGTAAGACTCTTTAATTACATGCCAATTCAACATAGAGGAGATGGAGAGACCCGGACCAATTTCCACACACACACACACACACACACACACACACACACACACACACATACACACACACACACACACACACACACACACACACACACACACACACACACACACACACACACACACACACACACACACGCGCGCACACACACACACACACACAAACCGTGCACATTTAAAATTATATTATTAAGAAATGGGAGATGAGCAGAGCTGTCACTGGTGATGAGAAAGAAGTCGAAGGAGAGGTAGAAGAAAGTGAAGAGGAGCAAAGAGGAAAGCAGGAATTTCTTCTTTGGAGCTGAAATCAATGTGTGAGATAAGAGTGTTTTAGGTTTCTATCAGATGATGCAGAGGATCATCTCCTCACAATGGGGAGGCTTCCCCCACTGCTGTGTCAGCAGGCTCCGATTACAGTGGCTTTTTTGTTGTGTTTCAAACAATTTCATCATGCCCCCTCACCCCCCCTCACCACCGCCACCCCCCCAGCCCCCCGCAACAATTTTGCACTTGGTATGCAATGCAGCGGTGGCAATTTGTACGTGTTTGGATTCCAATTATGGAGTTGTTAGAGCTTTTTCGCCTGTGGCCTGCAAATTCTTATTAAGCCATACATTAAAGAGCACAGAATCACATTTAAATGGAGTTCATGTTTCTCTTTTGTTTGCCAGTGTTGTGGTTGTTATTAATTTATTCTCAATGCCCTATGCATTACACATTAACAAATAAATCGTGTTTGTGATTGTAATGCAAAATACTTGTTTCTTATTCAGAGATTGGGCCAGCATTTGTCAAGTAAACCAACAGCAACAAGCCCAGAGAGAGCGGAAAAAAAGAGGAGAAAAACAACCACTTAAATGGAACCATTCGCTCCTATTACACTTACCCATCTGAGAAACAAACAAACAAACCCAAAACGACAACGGAATTTCCACACTCCTGGTATTTCTCTACCAGCTGACGCAGAAATGAGAAAGAGTATTAGACAGAGTGATTGAGTGATTTGCTTGGTGGCCATTGGAAATCATTAGATTAGGGGTGCTGGGACAAGGGAGGCAATGGGGAGGGCTGCGGCGTGACACCACTGCTACAGTCAGCCCCCTTGAAGGTCACAACTATGGAGAGTCTCCATCACTGTCTGTCTTTGTCATACTGAAAAGCAGGATTGACTGACTGTCCCAAAGAAAAGCAAGAGCTCCATGAATCAGGGACGAATTCAAGGGTATTTTTACAAAAAGGGATTCAATCATTGTTGTATGTAAATGTGACAACATGCAAGTACAAACACATGTGCAGACACTTAAGAGTTATAGCAGCAGGGCAGAGGGAGTGAGGTTATGGGTCAGTCAATAGATCAATAGGTGACAAGGCATTTCAGCCCTGCTTTTTGATGCAGTCCTGTAGAAGTTACATTTAGAGACATTAAGTGCAATGGTCATTGAAAATGCAAAGAAAAAACATACACCCGACAAAATGGAAAGGGAATGACTCAGTGGATAAAAGTGATCTCACGTGCAAGAAGGAAAACGAATTGGAATACTGTCTGTGTAAAGACACTTAATACATCACCACACACTGAATACAGTTGGCGGTTGAAATGAGATCCAAAATGCAGTGGCTGCTAATAAACCATCTTCAGAGTGGAAGAAATATGAGGCATGGTAACCCATATGAACCTCATTAATAGAACACAAGCAGATCTATTTATTCAGACAGTCAGGGGGAAAATGATTGCCTCTCTACTCCATCTGGTTTGTCTCCATCTCTCGTCCTGCTCCGGCCTTCTCTTCCCTTCTCCACATTGATTCTAGGTGGATGTTTGTGTGCATGTGTGGGAACATACTTGTTAGGCATTCACCCTGGAGAGTTTTTCTGAATCTCCCTGCTTTCTCTATCCCCTCACTGATCTATCTCATGCCTCCTTCTTTCCTCTTTCTTCCGCTCTTGTCACAACCAGTCAGGGTGGGGATGCTGGCCAGGCTGCCAGGAGCTTTGGACAGGACATGTTAGTTGGGATGGGGAGGCTGGACAGGCCTGGCAATTCACCCAAAGGATTCTGTGCTCCCTCCTCCTTTTTGTTGTCAGCTTGTTTTTTGCTCATCTCCCTGTGCCACCACAGAAAACTGTCCACTTGTGTCATGGTGTATTGCACAGTTGCCTGTTTTTTAACTTGTTTTTAAGGAATATTGTGTTTTCATTGACTCATGAAACGCTCTAGTCTAGACTGATCTAGTTCCTTAACTCTTTTACTTGCATAGAAATGATCAAATTACATTTTCATTACTGTCTCAATTTTTTACTTGTCTCTTATATTTCAACATTATATTGGAACATTTTATTTTATGGCTGCACCTATTGTTTATTTGATATATCAATCAAACAATATCTTTTTTTATTAATTTTTGTATTACTCGATTCATATAATAATGAATTAATCAAAAATAAAATGTTAATATTAGTTTATATTTATTTAATCATCTTCTATTAAATACAAACAAATATGACAAAAAAGAAACTATGCACTGCAAGGCATTATTCCACAAACTAGCCCACTGTGAACTGCTAATCTGCCTTTTACAGTCCCATACAAAATTTCTCCAAAATAAAATGAATTGGTCCAGTCAAGTCAAATTAATATATCAATCTACATTAAGCTGTCAGATCAAAAGTCTATCAAAAAAATCATCTTATGGTAAAATGTGTGCAACACTGAAACTTTGAACTGAAGTTACACAGAAATAATTAATTTATCAGTAATAAACACACCCAAGCAAATTAACAGCTTTACCACTTTTTTTCTTTGCTTCCCACCTTCTCTTGTTCAGTGACAAAATAATAATCTAATTATCCGCCTATTGGTGACCTATGCTGTAGATGATCTACAACTATAGAGCGACACCTGTTTGTGTGTACATGTGTGTATATGTATGTATACTAGTTATTTACTCAGATTTATATGTTGCGTTCCTCTGTTGCAGGTTGTGCTTTCCTCACCTACTGCGCCAGAGAGTCGGCCATCAAAGCCCAGAATGCCCTCCATGAACAGAAAACACTGCCAGGGGTAAGTGACAGTCTCTCTCGCTTTATTTCTCTGCCTGTCTCTCTCCCTTCCGCTTCTCACTCTCTCTCTCTCTCCTTTCTCTCTATGGTGGTCAGCAGTGCCATCTGCACCCGGCTGCACACCAGCCGGCATTCTCCCTTGTATAGTCCCAGTGATGAAAAGCACTTTGGAATGCAATTCAATCAATAGCTTAGCCTTTTGAAGGCCCGGTTTCAACTTTTCTGTGTGTCTGTTCTCTCGGGGATATAGCTAGCATTAATCAGACCCTCTCTGCCTCATACTTTTGAAGCAATGGCTTAGAAAACCAGTGTTTGTGGTGCCAAGCTCTGCATTTCTGAAACGTTGATGACAACAGAAAAAATATTAGTTTAGATTCATTAAAGGAGACATATTATACTACACATATTCAGGCACTTCAATATAGGTTATTACCTTTAAAGGTTTTCATGCTCTGATGTTCAGAAAACTCGTCACCTTCCAATTTCCTCTCACTGCTGCAGCTCCTCTATTCAGCCTTTGTCTGAAACACTTGGCTTTTGCTCCTCTCTCTTTGAGGCACCTTCCTGCCAGCCCAGTCTGCTCTGATTGGCCAGCTACCACACTCTGTTGTGATTGGTCAGCCACTTCCTGTGCATGTAGGAAAAGTCGACCTCCGTTCTTGCCATATCTGGCTTCGTGAGGGAGAGTGCCAGACTAGCTGCTAGAACTGTTACATACACAGCATACTGGTGGAAAGAGAAACTAAAAAAGCACAACATGTTCATTTGACAAATAGATACATTTTCTTATCCAAGCTTTTTCAGGTGGTATTCACCCGCTTTGACATGTATTTGTTTATTCATTTGTACGTATGTACACCGTGTGTGTGTTGGATCCTATTAGTCATTATACAAATGACAGAAGGAAACAGAAGGAACTAGTGGGTAGAAGTGGCTCCCCGCAGAGGCAGCATGGCTTAACATGGTCAGATCAAGCCTGCACCAGGGAGAAATATCACTGAAGATTAACTCACCCACAGCACTCCCTCTGATGCAAGACAAAGAGCTTGAGGAACCCAGAGGAAACATATGGGCTTGGTTTAAACATGCAAATACAACTACTGCCGCACACTCGGAAACATTATTCTGGTGGCTTTCCTGAGAAACAACTTGTTTCGTTTATCCTGCAAATTAGCCAAGCGTGAGGCTGGAGGGCGTTTTCCTCCCCCTTTTCATTGAATAATAAGAGGGAAGACAGAGGGAGAGGAAAACATATTTTCACATATTGCCAGAGGATGTGTTCACAAGAGGTTAGAAGTTTGTTTAGCATCGTGTTTAAACAATGAGAATTTGGTTGTTATTCTGTTTTCGTCCGTGCTCTGGATTTCTATCAAGTTTCTCCCTCACTTCTTATTCATAGTCTTTTATGTGAACCCCGCAACCCCCAATATGCTTTTGCTCCAGCCCCTCTGAGCTCCGACAGGTTTATCATCCATCTGAATGGACTTCTTATTTCACTCTTTCAAATATTTTTTATTTAAGAAATCAGAACATTGCGTTATCGTGCATGTCTTCTATATAAACAAATCTGACTTCAGCAATAGGCAAAAACACATATAAAAGAAAAAAAAAATGTATAAAAACATAATAATAAAAAAATGATAACTTTACACAGAGAGAGCAAACGCAGCCTTGCATGTTTCGTTTTTCCCAAATGTTCTGAAAGCTTCTCTCTCTTTCTCACGCACACACACACTCACACGCAGGGACTCTGAAAGTTGCTACGTATCACTCGTGAGATATAAAACCCTTTTCTTGTACCTTTCAGTCGTGCCTCAGCCCTCCTGCTGACTTCCCCTCTGCCCCACCAGTCCTTTCCACCCCACCTCCCCCTCCTTTTCCTTCCCCCCACTGCTTCTATGCCGCTGCTCTTCCTGAGACAGAGCGTGTCATAGAAATGTAACAGGCAGACGTTGATGAGTGTCAGGCCTCACAGACAAGGCTGCTCTGCTGTTCCCTTCAACTTCACTCACGCACACACACCACAAACACAAGTGGTCCAAGGCAGCTTGTGCTGCTGTACTGAAGCCACACATGGCACAAGCAGGTACAACACAACCTCCAAACAATAGCTGTAGCAGGTTCCCTAGAAAACATATCGACCTTTTTTTGATATAGCCTTCTGATCGAGCAACTGCTAAGGAGGGATTTAAAAACAAAATAGCTCAGTTATACGACAGATGATTTTTGTATAGTACAACACATATAACATAGTTTCTGCGGTAACTAGATATGCCAGTTGTTTGCAGAATCCTGCTTGATATGCCGTTTGCCAGGGGCTATGTTGTAATTAATGTAAACTAAAAATCCTCCAGAGATGAGTTATTGGTTATTAACGTGATTTGTCATTAACCCCTTCATTGCTGCTCTATTGAAGGGCTCTGACCGGTGTGGTTATTCATCTGTATGTTACTTTAAAATCTTTGAATGTAGAAAAAATACAAAGCATGGGTGTCTGCAGACACACACACACACACACACACACACACACACTCTTTATCACATATTCAAGCACACTTGAAATTTATGAGATGGAGAGCATGTGTTTCTGACTCCAGTCTCAGTTGGAGGTTTCTGGGTTCAAATCTTACGTCTGCTGTATTGTCCTTGGGCAAAGCATGCTTTGTGTTTGTTTTTTTGTTGTAGAACTGATTCCACTTAAATTTCCTCAGTTTTTTTTGTGCTGGTATTTTTCTTGATATTCTGTGTGGTTGTTAGTTCACAGATGGTGAATCAAGTTGCTTGTAGAGCTGCCTTTAACGACTGCAGACTTCCAACATTGTTTTTTGATTAAAGTCTCCTAAACTACATCCATCTTTTCAAAGTCAAACCACCTCTATGCAAACGAGAGCATTTCACATCCAGCAATTAAATCTAATGACATAGATTAAGAGGCTAGTGACAGCACCTTACTGCCTGACTTTGAATACATTTACGGAAAGCAATTATCCGACTCTTTACCTAATTCTGAATAAGACATTATTTTGGTCACAGTGTTTACATGCGTTGCTAATGGAATACTACATTCATATTCCTGTTTACATGTAAGAGCATATTCTGATGCATGTGTTGTCAACCAATTGGCAACTGCTGGTTATTCAGAATGCTGACGTTATCATGCAAAGAAGAAGTATACGTGTCAGATTACTCCATGTCTTAATTTGATTATTACTTACCTTATTCATATTTACATGACAGAGTCTTATTATACTATTAAGTATATTGTCCTGGTCTGGTTAATATTGGAATATTGGTGTACATGTAAACCTATGCAATGCCTGGTGACTTCTCTTCAGTCATGCAGTGTTAGCACAAGGCCCTGCCCTTTCCTAATTCACTCCTTGGCCCTATCCCTTTACTTTGTGCCTGGCCGTTAAGGGGTAGTTCCATTTCTCTATGTGATGTAGGGGTGGTCACCATCTAGCCCTTCAAACACCCCTTCAACAGTAGTGTAATCAGGACCCCCCTAGAAATGAAGGGGTAGACGTAAATTCCTGAATGCTTCACGAACGAACAAAAGCGAATCAATTCAATATTGCTACTACTTTAATTTTACATCTTCATCAATATGAGCATATAGTATTATTCACACACCCACAACCCAGTGAAGGTGTTCTTGGATGTTATTATCCATGTCCCCCCTGTTACACATAAGCTGCTGAAAGGAGCAGTATGGCCTAATGGAAGTGTACTGGACTGGAATATAGATTCCTGTGGTGAAGTGTGATGAGAACCTTGGGGACTCGAGTGCCTGACATAAGTTTGGCCACTGAATAGGAGAAGCTCTGACAGTTTACCAGGTGTGCGTCGCTTGGCTCTATTAGCCGTGTGTGTTTTTGCGTGTGTGGTAAGCTGGCTTTGCACTGCAGCCAGCCCTATGTACATACAGATAGCAGTGCATAAAGGTGGGAAGAAAAACATGTGCACATGGCAGCTTGCCGTGATCACACACCGCCCACGACGCTGAGGCTTAAATTTATTATCTGCGTGCTGTTTCGTGCTTGTTTGTTGCTGATGGAGATGCACTACTTTTTATATTGCATAACCATATGCGCGCTTTTCGTGTATGTGGATATGCGTGTGAGTGTGTTAACCCAAATAACAAAAAACAAATCATTAAAGTGATATCTTGGTATTCCCTGATGACCTGGGCACTAGAATGTTTTCCTCCTGATCCCTTTATGACACACTTACAGCAGGAAGATACTGACAGTTAAGGCTGTTGGTGTGTGTGTGTGTGCCGGCGAGTGTCACAGCTCTTTACACAAGTCCGCAGGAGATTTACTCCACCCAGCATCATGACAAAATCCTGCATCCTTCACGCTATCCACCCACCCATCCCCCTCCCACCATCCCCAGCACATCCCCCCCCTTTCAAAATCTCTGTCCTCTCGCTGCCACTCCTCAAATCCAGCAGATCCAAGAAATAATCTCAGCCGCTGCAGCAAGTCTATTTGCCGTAGCAGAGAAAAACACGCCACCCTACCCCTTTTTGCCATGCTAGCATTGTGTACAACAGTGATTGTCTTGCAGAAGCATTGGTGGAAATTTGTTTTCTGCATGCATTTACTCCTTGTATTAGTTCAGCTCGACCTGGGGGGAGTGTACGAGGCTGGCAGTGATTCAGGAGGCAGGGTTATGGAAATAGCACCCGCATTAAAAAGCCAATGAGAGCAGGGAGAAGATTATGCTCTGGCACACACATGTGGGCTCCGGCAATGTCAACACTCTAAGTAGATCCCCTCCCTCTCAATTGCCTCCAACTCCCTGGGTCTCCATTTCTGTCTCTCCCGCTCTTGTGCTCTGTGCCCTTTTCTGCACACATACCTGCACTGTTAGTCTGCTGCGTGAGTGCCCGTGGACACATGGGCGTTTCTGTGCATGCATGTGTTCGCCCGGATCTGTATTTGTAATTGTGTGCACATGCCGTTGCTCAGCTCAGCCATAATAAGATGTGTAATGAGCGAGGAGCCGAGCCTGGCTGTATGTTGTGGAGAGTGGCCGACCTTGTGCTGTGGAAATGAGGCTGGCGTGCCACGGAGCCGTTCCTCAACCGCCGTAAACCAACCAGCCTTTCTCTGGTGGGCTTTATGTACACACACAAGCACACACACACACAGACACATATAAAACACACACCTCCTTACTTTTGTGCGTGTGTTTGCTTACCCACCTGTTTATCAACTACAGCCAAGCTTCCCTGTGTGCTGCTGCAAAAGCTGAATAATTCAATGCTACACTCTGTGAAGGTTGGCAGTATATGAGCGTAGTACACTGTATGATTGTGTGCGTGTTTGTGTGAGTATGTACTGTATGTGCCTGTGTTGTGGGGATGGGAGTGGGGCGGACCGGTCAGCATGAAGCCAATCGGGGTTGGCAGGATTGGAGGCCTTGTAGTCACAGAGAGGGGACTCGTCAGAATTTAGCCTTTGGGTAGCACAAGTGTGTGTGTGTGTGTGTGTGTGTGTGTATTTGTGTGTGTGTGAGTGTGTATGTTTTTTTTTTTCAAGGAAGAACATTTTAGTGGAGTGGAAGTTGAAACGAGCATGGTCAAGGTCTGTAGAAAAAAAATGAAATATGCGCTATGAATTTAACATTAATGTTCAAATTAAAATGCTGATGCGTCTCTGGTTCCAAACCTGTAATATAATTTACTTTAGCCCTGAGTATTCATGTAATTTCTGAACACAAATGTTTTATCCAGGCTCCACTCTCAAAGGATCCTTTTGCCTCTTTCATGAACAAACACATGTAAGGACCCAGATGTCTGTTAAAACATTTCAACAGCCTCCATGGAGGCCTCAGCTCTCTACAGAAGTTCAATGGCTGCAGCTGATCTCAGCGGCTTCGTGAATTTGCCTTTGTTGAGAAACTCAGATGAGAATAAAGTAGATGCTGGCACTTTATGTCTATAACCTAACCTATCCCTGAACTTATTACTACCCAAGTCAAATTACATGGAGATGACTAGAAGGAGCATGTGGTGTCATAAATGTCTGGAGGTCAGAGGCTGTTGTGTTGTTTTTTTAATTGTGATTCCTACAGGTTTAACAACAGAGTCGGCACTCTTGCAGCAAAACTTGTTTGCTGTGTGTGTGCGTGTGTGTGCATGAGGAATGGCATATCGGTGTAATGCACTTAAAGAGATACTGTGCTAGTGCTCCTCAGGGGAATGAATCCTCGCACCCTTGGAACATGCACTTATGGTCATGGAAACACACACACACACACACACACACACACACACACACATGCACACACACACACACACACACACACACACACACACACAAATACGCACACACAAATATTTACTCTTGTGAAACACAAGGGCTAGAAATAGAGTATAAAACACTGGGTAACTGTTGGAGCCATCACAAAGTTGCCTGTTTTTCACCCTCTCTCTGTCTCACTGTTGCTCCTCCTGTCCCCCTTTAATACAGATGCACACATACGCACACCTACCTCTTCTTTGTTGGGCTCGTTTTTCTGTGCGGTAGATTAGCCACATATTTAGAGAAGCCTTCTTCTCCCCAGGGGATTGGCTTCCAAGGGTATTTTGAAAAGAGAGCAGGATCTGCAGTCTGCACATGCCTTTGGAGAATAAACAACATCCAGTGAAACACGGGAGATATTTTTTCATCATGAAATTTCATTTCATTTCGCCCACTATATACTACATTCATGTGAGGATTAGGTACTTCAGTGATATTTACTGGGGACTTGGGATCTAATCGACCATTCTTCAAAGATGCCCTATCCCTGCACATGCATAAACACACGCACGTGCGCAAGGAGAATGACACTCATTCGCACCTCACAATTTTGTTTAATTAGCAGATTTAAACTGCTGGCACCCCCTCAACATCATGGTTGCACCATTCTTTGACTTTGCACGATTCTCCTGTTTTTACAACTGCATCTAACCTCGCTGCCACAGACAATTTAGTAGCGCCTCAGAAAAACGTCTTCTTCTTTCATTTTTGTGGTTTAATGAAGATTGGCCAAAATCTTAATGACGCATTACTGCCACCATCTACCACCAATTATTTCTTGCATTCAAGTATATTTGTTTCATTTTTTATATGATTAAAAATATTGGAAAACAGTAAATAATATATATTAGTAGCCTGATAGAACAACACACTTTTTAATGTCTTATATACAGTAGAAATATCCACATTGGATATGAGAAACAGAGTGCACCAACTTTCATATGTGAAAGATTTAGCTCTAAGTTAGAGACGACCGTATTTTGACCTCATCAGATGACATTACAGTCCCACTCCCATCGTTCAGGAGATCTCACTAATCGACACTCAGGAGAAGACGTAGCTTGAAATACCAAAATAATCCCCTACACACCCTGCCCATTAAGCCACTTCACAGTGAGAAGTGTGCTATTTTTTTCCTGAGGTACAGGTTAGCAAAAAAGCTGAATTATTAATGTTTTTGATATTTTTAGCCTGTTTAACCTATTTCTGGTTCTGGCTGGAGACTGCTCGCCTGCCCGTCTGTGAGATGCAATCATGTTACACAGCTGTGATCTGGGTTATAGAGCTGGGTTTTGTGTGTGGAAACTGGAAGTTTTAAGGTAAGTTTCATTTTTTCTTTTTATTTTATCATCACTGCTTGATGCTGCGCAGCTCAGATGATCTAATGTCAGTTTGGCACTGAAGCATCACCTGTACCAGCGGGGCTGCACCAGATGAGTCTGGTTTTATCCCAACCCGGCGGGAATGGTTGCGCAAAGCTGTGCAAGAGGCAAGGCCCAGATACCGACTGACAATCCATCTGTAGGTCCATGTACACACATGTACAGGTGTGCCACTGCCTGCAGACACAAAGAGAAGAGTGGGAGTGAGCGGTGGGGTGCGTCTACGGATGATAAACTATAGCTCTGAATACAGGTGTGTGTGTAAATGTCTGCAAGTGTGTGTTTTTCATGTATATTGAACGAGAGAGGGTAAAAGATTAGCTTGAGAAAACTCAGAATATTCAAATAGACAAGACGGCAGTAAAGGAGGACGCAAGTGTAGCTGAGAACATGTCACTTTACTGAGTAATGAAGGACACACTTAAAACGCGTCAGCCAATGTTACTAATCGGAGCTGACATCTCACTGGCTGGACCTTGTGCCTCTGGGAGAGGAAGAGGGATGAGTAAGGTTTGTGTGAAAGATTAGAGAGAGGTGAAGTGATGGAATAGTTGAAATATTGAGGAAAGGAGGGACAGGGAGGCACGGGGTCATGTTGACAGCAAACATTCCTTTGTGTGTGTGTGTGTGCGTGTGTTTGTGTGTGTGTGTGTATGTGTCTGTCTGTCTGTGTGTTCCCCCCCGTTTGCGTACTGTTCCATACAAACAGCATGTGCTGTATATCTGTGCTCGACTGAGATGGCACACTTGAGTAGTGGAACCAGAGGGAGCTCATTTGTAAGGCAGATCTTTCCTTTGGTGTGGTGTCCACCGAGAGGGCAAGTGGGCTGCACAGCACGACAACCAGCATTTGTCAGCAAAAATCAGGAATAATGAAATACAGTACACATGGCTGGAGGGCAAAGAGAGGAGTGTGAGTGACAGGAGGCACGAGTGGAAACAACCCGTGACATCCCTCCATCAGGGCTACCAACGTTCCATTTGTTTTAAGCCCCAGCCCCCTTCCCATCCTAGATAAGGGCAGCAGCCGAGTAGAGGAACAGTGTGTGTGAGGGTCCCTGGGGGTAATGACATGGAATACAAGTGTATGGGGAGTGCTAGTGATGGGTCTGCTCATGTGGAAGTGGGTATTTGCATTGCAGAAGAGGGCTGACAGCCGAGCTTGCTCTGAGGGCCAGTGTCAGGGTGATGGCTAGCGGTGAAATCTTCTGTCGTCTTCCCCGCAGACACAGGATATATCTGAAGTAGCACAGGCAAGATCAAACATGTTGGTATGTTCCTTATCTCTTTGTGGTAGGATTGTGTCTTTTGCAGCAATTTATTTTGTGTATTTTCATTTTCATCAAACTTGATTGATATCATTGTTCCGTTTTTGTCCATCATGCCTTCAAGTCTTAAAAGTCTTTCATATAGAAAATTACAATAAGTTGGATGGCTGCAGAATAGCTTAGAACATAAATTATATAGTTATTGCCAACAGCTATTGTCTGTGGCCTCTCAACTATTTCAGTCCCAGCTGCAATAAGAGGCAGCTTTTAATAATTCAAAGTAAAACAGTATACTGGATGTCTTCCAGGCAGCAAGCTCACACACACACACACAGGTAAAACAACCGGACCCCTCACTCCCACCACAACCCAAAACCATGGCAGGACTCTATCCTACCTGTGAAGGGCACACACATCACTGGTTTGTGTTGTTTTTTGCTGCAACAAAACCCAGTTTGTGGTTGTTTTTTGACACTGTGTAGAGGCTCGCATTTATGTGTGTGTCCATGTAAGTGAGTGTGTGTGAGAGCGAGCGAGTGTGCATCCAATTGAGACTGTGTGGTCGCCCACTCCTGTCAGGCCTTGTGGCTCCCTGCACAGCTGTGGCACACATACATACGTGTGGCACGTATTGGAGCTTGCGATTTTGAGTTACGCTGCTCTGCAGGGCCAGTGTGCATCCTTTAATGTGCTTTCTGATGTTCTCAGACAGGTGTGCTGTGAAGTCAGCTTGGAGGTAGAAAAGAGGAAATGGAAAAGAGGGAGAAAAAGAGGAAGATGTGTGAGAGAGAGAGAGAGAGAGAGAGAGAGAGAGAGAGTGGTGGAGGGATGGTCAGGAAGAAGATAGAGAGTGAGATTTAAAAGGAGTAAGAGCCAAGATATTTGAATCACTGAGTTGTGAAGATTAAGAAATGAGATGGAGTTGATGAGATAGAGAGTGGGAGGTACTGATAAACTCACTGCCAGTGAGTTTAGCCTGTACTGGATTAATCAGATAAAAAGCAGCAGAGTAGTGCTTCTGCTCTTGTTGATTCCATGATGTGAAGCTTACATGTCTCCAAGTCATCATGTTGACAGTGTGGTGCTCACTCTCAGATTTGAATGTTTGAACCACAGACTGTGTATAAAGATGGACAACATTACAGCTCTCCAAAAGTGAAGCCCCAGCCTTTTGATAGCCACCTGGTGGCTGACTGCAGTACAGGTCATAAATCCTGGTTCCTCAATGAAAGTGGATAGGACATTGACCAAACTAAATGTTCAAAACACATGTCAAATATATTCAGTCCAAAGATGGACAAGGAGAAAACCAGACAGGAGAATCCAAATGAAGAAAATACAAAAGAACCGAAGCAATCATTCAGCTTTGATCTCTGATATGGAGCGATGAGTCGATGTTTGTTCTTTTTTGTCAATATATTAATATATGATACTAATAGACCCATAAAACCTCCTCCAGGTGTTCTCTCAATAAAACACAGACCCATTGGGAACCTCTGCTTTCTTTCTAGTGTACGAAATTTACGACTGTATTTACTCACCAAGTAACTCGATAATTTGGCCAACTGTCTTGTACCACAATATACCAAAGTGTAACAGGCATCTAAAATGTCAAATTTTATCGCTAGTAAGCTTAATTATACTGAGTGTATAATGATAAACAGTAGCTGTCTTTGCATTCATTAACAATTAATGCTATATAGGATACACTGTGATGTAATTTACTATAAACTAATTTAAGTGATTTTCATTGATGTAAGTGAAACTGTTCGTAGTAGGGTTGGGCTTATGGATGATAAGATCTTCAATTGACGCTGACAGCCATCACGATGTAGAGCAAACATCATGATGATCATCGTGTTGATATTGTTGTGGTCATTTCAAACTAATTTGAACTGTCAGAGATGTCGGCTGAGTCGGTGTCGCTGTGTGTGCCAGGAGTAACATGACCCCTGACTGACATATGAACGCTGCTACAAAAGCACTGCCTATTCCCCCTAATAATAGTTTCAGTGACAACGTGACTGCTTTTATAAATCCATATTCAGAATGGGGTGGACAAGTACTCTATAATGTATTTTTTTATAAATAACATTAAACCCCAGTTTAATCTTGAAGCAGATTCTTGTACCAGATATTTTTCCAAAGTGAGAGACTAAATGAGGCTCAGATCCAAGGAGATCTGTGTCTTAATATATAAACTTGTAATACAATACCTATAATAATTAGAAATATGCACGTTCCATCACTATTATTCCTGAATTAATTTAACATATTTTATTGACGTAGAAATTGAAGCAGATATATTTGAAATCTGAGGAGTTGTTTACTTTATTTTCTAATTCGGTTTGCTTTAACGAGGGAATGCTAGGCATGCTCACATTACCAACAGGGAAATAAGTGCTTGCACACCTCTACAGTTTGATTGTTTGGTTGTGCACAGCTGTTGCACATAATGAAGCTCAGTGTGAATATAAATTGGCAGGGCTCTTTAGGTGGTAATGCTTCACCAGGAATGTTCGAGAGCTGAAGGATCTTGAACCTGTTTTGTTGTCATTATATTTCAAGCTCCTTTTATGAAAAGTGCAGCACTCATCATTGGGTCTGTCTGGATCTGGCTGTATAATAGTTACAGAAGATGACACATGAATATAAATGCCTGGTATATGCTCTGTGATAGACACACATACGGATGCACATGTGACTGTTGTGTTGCTAAGAAGTATGCTCGAGCTGTCTCTCTCATCATTATCACACAACTTCAGTAATAGGGGTCAGGCAAATGATTGCCATGGCAGCGTGGGCCGCCACACTGCTTAAATGAGTGTACACGCACAGAGACACACACACACATAAATATAGACCGAGGCAAAGATGTGCACAGGCACAATCCATTAGGCGCTGGGGCAGAGAACGAGACAGCACATTTATTTACAGAGTTTATTTTACCCGTTTTTCTTGATTCATTATTTATGAATCTATCAATCTGTACGGCACCGTTGCAGCATATAGAGTTTGGCTGCTTTACCGCCTACTTTCCATCTGCCAGTTTCCCTCTGTCTGTCTGCCTGTCTGGCCTTGCAAGGCCTCTTCTATGCCCATCAGAATATGTCTCCTATGCAAACTCCCTCTCTCCATCCTTTTCACTCTTTCTCTTTTATTCTGTCTCTCATCTCTCACATCTTTGTCACCAGACTAGTTCCTTTGAATCTTTGATCTATTATTCCATCTCTAAAACATTTTAAATTATGATGATGACTTGCAAATTTATCTCAGATTAATTTGATGGGTTCAGCTCGTCCCCATGGGTGTGCTTTTACTGCAGTGTTGTTAAAGGGATAGTTCACCAACGTAAGATATAATCACTCATTATATACCCACCACTATGCCAATGGAGGGGTGGGTGAAGTGTTTGAGTCCGGTTTTTTCTGGGTGAAACTAATCTACTCTTAAGACGTGGTATAGGATCAGTACATGGATTTGTGTACTCACTGAAGCCCGACCCGGCCTTTTCAACATTTTCGTTGCTCGTATTTTAACATCTCTAATGGAAGTGAAAGGATTGCTATTGGCTTTAAACTATGGTAAAAGTTTGCGTTGATAACGTGTGAGTTCAAGAGGAGAGTATGCAAACACTAAAGATTACTGAAAATATATTAAGCTACAATATCGCTCATGAATGAGTTAATGCATTAAGTGTGTTTGTCTGGTCTGTTCTGGTAGAAAAAAGCTTATTGATAACATTTACAGCTCTTTTGGGGACTGTTAACTAACTTTGCACAGAATGAATGGCAAGTCTTCATGTCCTCTGACACATATAAAAGCACTTAGGCTGTGTCTGCCAATGACCAGGATCTGATAATGCCAGATTTATTGTAGTGTCCGTACATAGTGAGAGCCCTGTGGGTATAACCAGGCCAGCTATAGTTCCACTGGCCGAGTATATTTCAGGTTGTAGTGAAGAGAAAATAAAAGCCTTTTTCTTTTCTCATACTCTTTCTCCCAGTCTCTCTTTCACTCTCTCGCACTTTCTTTCTCCGTCAACACTGCTATCTTTCACCGCGCAGCCCCCTTTATTGGAGATGCTTGATAGTGGTCTGGCTGCAGCTAAAAAAAATACTGTAATAAAGGCAGAAGAGATGGAAGGTTATCTTAGGATCAGTATAGAGCGCGGCTAAAGAGAGAAACATTTTTTTTTTTTTTTTTTACAAATGTCAAGAAATGTCATCCCACCTCAGCCCCACCCTTTAAATCCTGGTTTCTTTTTTTTGGTGCAAACCAAATAGGCAGAAAAATGTTTTCCTTGTTGAAATAGATGAGAATACTGGATTAATGAGTGTAAGAAGCCACGATGGTAGAGTTTGATAGCAGGATGTTCATCTGATCTGTTGGTCAGACGCAGTGATATCCTACCAGTTCAGAGAGTTCACCTCTGGATTTATTTATTTTTAATTAGGGAATGAGGTTTTGTTACAAAGCTATAGCTAAAAGAATCAAAGGCACAACTGTGGAACAACACACCGAGTAACAAGTTTTCCTTTTATCAGTTTTTATTTAATTTATTTTTTCCAGAGTGGCTGCACACAGAGCTTGTAAGACAAATCCTTTCTAATAGGAAGCCTCTAGGGCTGCAGAGGAGCGTGGTCGATACCGAGAAGACACAGAGGGCTTTGAAGATGGCCTATCTCTCTGCCTCCATCCAAATGAAAAGGCGAGAGAGGGGCCCGCAGGGACAGAGACAGGCTAAGTTTCTATTAACACTATCTACATAACACCTAAGATGTACCAGTGTTTGATGTGACAGTGTCCAGATTAACTCACATTAGGGGGAACAACAAAGCCCCGGGTGCTGCATCCTCTTTTATTGCCCTGGGACAGGAAGAGACAGGATGTTTGTCAGACCGACACAGAAACAAGGGCCTTCGAAAACCCCAATTCAAACATCTACATAGAAATACGTTTGCTCTTGGTGTTCTACGTGTCGTCAAAACATTTTGAGAGTCGCAGAGGTAATGTCCCTGAATGTATTTATTCTTACTTTTAAAAAATGATTACCTTTTGAATAAAACACGATCTTGCATTGTTGCTCCAGTCTTACGCACAAAGCCCCACAGTGAATTATGTACACAATACTCATCACCGAAGGCATAAACTGTTCCTGAGATTTGAAACAACACAAACATTTTAATATCCTCACCCCCCCCCCCCCTGGTGATTTCAAAGTGTGCATTTTTCTACAGTGGAGAGAAATTATTCACCGTTCACCATTTGGAGCCATCAACAAAAATGTGAAATAAATTCTGAGCTACATGCGTTTGACACAGCAATTGTTCGGTGATTTTCTCTGACAGAGACGTGGATGAAAGCCGTTAGTGACACCATGTGAATAACAAACAGAACAAGTTGATATACTTGTTTTTTTAAATGTTGTGTTTTTCTGTCGCTTACATCCTCAATGATGGTGGAAATCGATTTGACATTGATTTGACATCTTGAACGTAGAAAGATTTGAACCTGATTCATTATAGTAAAGTAAACAAACCTTTGCGTTTTGCATCCTTGAGTATATGTATGCCTATGCAAATATACGTTGTGTACAAATGTTTGTTTAGAGCTGTCACAAAGGCAAATCCAATCCTGTGTGGTACCTGTCTCCTGGGCTTTGTGTGTCCTTTGTGTGTCTCTGAGCCGAGAAATTTAAACCTTAAGGCTCTTTGCTACTCTGATTTAGAACCATTACTTCAGACTGAATCAAATTAACATCATTACACTAGATGAAACATCTTTGTTTGACTGGTATACACAGTGGTTGGGTTGTTCAGGATCGTCATGGGTTAAAGGATGAAGTCAGATTTACTCTCCTGTTGAGAAACTGTGGAAATGGCTTCTCCCCTTGAGCCAAAATGGGCTCTAATGCATTGCCTCCTCTCTTTGATGTTGACTATTAATATGAATGGACTGGGGGCTGTGGTTATTATTGTATAGAAATCTATTTTGGAGATGTGTGTGGATGTTTACAGAGAAGAGCACTGACAGCAGGGGAACACTGAGTATCAAGAGATTTAAGAACATTGAATCACAGGCTTCAATGTACTTGCATCTGAATTTTAATCTACTTTAAGAAAAGCTATTAGAAAAATTCATTATACAATCCTTGGCAGCACATTTCTCAATGCAGTTCTCAAAATATTTGGAGATAAATATCCCTCAAAAACCAGGCTATGTGTTGTGGGAATGTGAGTATTCAGAGCAAGGAGAGATGGTGGAGAGAGATGGCTGTCTTAATTTTTTGCAGATATGTGTTAAAGTAAAGCATTGCATCTTGAGCATTCACCAGCCCACACGCTCCCACGTCAAGCCCGTATATTTAGCAGTGGGAAAGGCTTTTTTCTTCTTCGTGCGCTGTGGTGCGAGAGGTGCACGGCGGTTCTGAAATGTTTGTCTTTGTTCTCCTGGCAGAGTTTTCTGTGTGTGGGCGTTCACAGTTTCTAGGAGCACCTCGGGAATGCATTTCAACAGATGGAGGTTTTAACTGGAGAGCTGGCTTCCAGAGAATCAGGGCTATATGCTTTTGCAGCCTGCTATTTTAATTTGTTTGTTAGCTCGCTTGTTTGTTTGTTTGCCTATGTGTTGTTTTTGGCTGGTTAATCACAGGGTGTGCCCATGATAGTGGAGTTGCAAATATGTTGTCATCTAGCTATAGGTTTAAACTGTTAATTGAATATCTGTTGCTTCGACACAGTATTTTGAAGGGTTGTTTTTGTGTTTAAGCTATTTTTGGTCGCATGCGAACTGCGAATCCTGCTTAACGCAACGTGACGTTAGCACATTGTGAGCAACAAAGAGTAGAGGACTCTGCTGCCTGTGGTTCTGTCCATGGTACTGAAATGATCAGGCACATAGGGACCAAGTCTTCTGTTTCTCTTTGAATGTAATGAACTTTGCTCGACTGATTTGCATCTGGCCTTTAGAGGGAGTAAAAGATACACACAATGTGTAGTAGCAGTGTAGTAGACCACATTTCAGTACATGTGACCTGAATGAATTGTGGGTATTTTGAGCCTCAGACTGTTCGGTGTGAAAATGCACATTAAAGATTTTTTAATTTTTTTTGCAAGGCAAAACAATTCTTACACCTTGGGGCAAAACTGCAGTGTGTTATGACACCCATCTATTAGACTGCTCTCAGTCTTTTGTCTAAAATACATTTCTTATTCGATATGACAGCCTTAGAAAAGAGTAATTGCTTTTCTGACCTGTAATTTTAGCTCAGCCTTTGTATAAACCAAAATGCATACCTATGATTTATGTCTTTTGTCATGCTGCCGAACTCCTTTGAATTAGCTGAACCCATGTGGGCTTGGCTGTAACACTATGTTTTTCCCCTCTCCCTGAGATGTTGACGGATTGAACGTTTTAGATTCAACTCTTTTGGTCCACATTTAAATTTTGTGTTATTTTGATAAGTTAATTATTGAGTGCTATGATGACTACGCGTTATACATCCCTTTTCATTATTGTAAACCACAGTGGATATTCTCTAGTAAAGACATCCTTTAGATGTTTTAATGCCTTTATCTTTCCTCTCTGTTTCTCTTTTTATCATCATGTTGTTACTCTTTCTCGCCCCTTTTTCATCTTCTGTCTTCTTACTTCTTTTCTACATATTTCCATCTCTGTGTCTCAGAGCCATTTTTCTCCTCACTCAGCGGTGGTGGCACTCCTCTCGGGACCGTGGGTGCTAGAGCGCCGCAGGCTTCCCTGGAGCCAGAACGTAGCCTACAAACAGTCTGTCTAAGACCAGACAGGACTCCTTTATATTAGTCCTGCTTAAATAAGGTACAGCCATGCAATATCTTGGTTCTGTATCAATGGACTGTGGACAAAGGATCCATTCGCTAATATAGGCCAAGGTAGCCGTCTGCTGCAATATATGAATGTCTAAATTATTTGTAAATCCAGTGGAAGTCAAATTTCTCAGTGTGACTTGCCCCAAATTATTGTTGTGTCTAGTTTAATCTCAGATGTTTAACACTAGTGTGTATGAACTGTGCTCTATAATTTGTGTAGCCCAGTCAGTTTAGAAACCAAACAAATAGGTCACTGTTATGGTGACGTGCTATAAATAGTTGTGTGTGGATGTGTGTACAGGCTAGTGTGTGTGTGTGTGTGTGTGTGTGTGTGTCAGGGATGTTCTGTCTAATTTTAGGCTATCGTGAGGAGAAGGCAGTGAGGAGATCACGTGAGTGAATGAGGTTTAGTGGTTTAGTATTTTAATGACTTGATTCTGAGGTATCTCCTGCTGTAATATATCTCCTTAGCTGGAGATAGGCCTTCCATACCTCACCTGCGTGTTACATGCAGCTGAATACAGCGGTGGCTTTCCAATAAACCAATGATGTTAAAACGTATATGTCTAATAATAAAAAAAGGATTTAACTGCCCCACCTTCCTGTTTAAACCTTATTCTGAGCTGGAATGAAGTCGTACACTCAGCAGGGGCAAAGTAGATCCTGACAAGAATGAATCCAGACAGCAGGGTCATTTATTAATGCACTTTTCCTAACCTATTCTCCATCAGACCGGCCTGTGATCTGTGCATAATTTCGGAGAGAGGCTCATTAAAACTTAGATCTACATAAGTAGAGCGGATAAAAAAAGACAAAAATGCATCCACGGGGTTATGGACGAGAAATAACCATTTTAGTTTCTAATTAAGCGTATGTTTTATAATTAGCCAAAAAAAAGGGGTTCCGTGCCTTAATTTCAATCTTGCTGTTTTCTCTTCTCATTGGCCCTAAACCTTTTCTTTAACTCAATCCACCACATTGCATAAGACAGTAAGTTACTACGAGCTCACTCACTCGCTCACTCATTCACGTGGAAATCCTCCTATACTAGTACATTTTGTTTTAATGCAGGGAGACAGCTCTGTCCTTTTATCGCCATTCCTGACAAATAGCAAATGGACCCAAGCTCTGCACAGCCAGTTGCTACACTCACAAGCCTTGTGGTCCAAAAAAATGTCACTATACCTTTAGTAAGTTCAGATTCTTTAGACTGTAATACCACTAAAGATTGAGTCTGAATGGATATAGATTCTGACTGAGAAGGGAATGCATAATGCTGACACTGTATGATACACTGTATGATGATTCAATGCGCAGTAACACAAAATCTCAGGATTCAATTGATTTTATTACTTATCTCATTAATATTCTGCACTGTCAGCATCACATTCTGCTTTACTTGAACGTTCTGATACTTGCCAAGCATTACTCTAAGCTTTATCTCATATAGTGTCAGTGCTCATTCGCGGCTCCATGCAGAACAGTCAATTCAACAGTGGATGCTGCTGGTGGGAAGTATAAAGCCGGGGCTGTGAGGAGAGGCTCACACACTGCACTGCTGCTGTAGAGAGTCATTTCTCTTGTGACCCAGCAGAGACAAACAGCTCACACAGTGGTCATTTTTTATTCCCCTTTGATATACCTACTCTGTTGCCTTGAGAAGAAAGAGCAGATTGTTTGTTTTGCCGGGGCCTCCTTCATTTTGCAGGAGAAAGACACCATTAATATTGTCTCGCCATACATCTTATACACTGATAATGGTCGCATTGCTTGAAGATGAAAAGAAATAGTGCATTACTGTCACCCTGGCAGGTAAGACATGAAGCTTGCACCGGCTGCCTGCTTTGAATAGCCTTGATGCGCTATAGGGGTAGCAGAGGTATAGAGAGGAGGAAAGAAGAATAGAGGAAGAAATGTGGGAAGAGGGGGAGGCAATGTGGTGAAAGAAGTAAGAGGAAATCTGTTTGATCAAAGGTAATATGAGAAACAAAAATAAAGAAGGCAAAAGAAAAGAATGAGAAAAAAGATACATGCTTGCACGAAACAAATAATGCCATGAAGGAGATGCAGAATTTTTATTATATCCCATATAGTGACTGCGTGCTTGTGCACAGTCTCTCTCCATGAGAGAGTTAGTAAACAAATTAGTGTAGAAAGATTGGTTTCTGCTGCAGTCAAGAAATATTAAATCTGAGATGCTGGTTGAAAGCTGCACAATTTTATAAATACAGACACTAAGAATAAATCCACATTTGTCCAACAAGACCCAGACGAAATCTGCAAACTAAGAATTTCAAAAGGAAAACAAGAGCTGTCTTTAAACGATGGGAATACAAAATTTAGAAAATTGGGATCCAGATTTTTGCAGCTCTTCAATATTAAATTACACCAGTTCCTCTTCATGATATGCCTCCATTTTTTTGCACATATTTTTTTAAACACATGATTAAGTTTTGTCTCAAATATTGTAAAATTTAAGCTCTTTCTCATCCAGATATTAATTATAATACACAACATTATGAAGGTAGTTTTGAGAAATTTGATGTGTATGATACCGTATGTATGCACATAAAATAGACTTCCATTTTGAAACGTACTGAACCTTATACCACCATCTGACTTATTACAGGCAAAAGATATGGAATAACAATAATATCAAATGTGTGGATAGCGTTGTTCTGTTATGAAACAGAAGCTCACGCTCATCTGTGTGTGGGTTTCCTCAACCAGGAGTAGTTATGTGTATGAAGTATTTAGACATGCTCTGTAAATAAGAGCAAGACCAGTGTGTATCCCCACAACACTTCACAGCCTTAAAATCTGTCACAAGTCATCATCGTCTTCCGTTTTGTTCTGACTTGCTGCCACCAACCCCCCTCCCCCTGATTGCACTCTCCAGCTGTCTCTCTCTCTCTCTCTCTCTCTCTCTCTCTCTCTCTCTCTCTCTCTCTCTCTCTCTCTCTCTCTCTCTCTCTCTCTCTCTCTCTCTCTCTCTCTCTCTCTCTCTCTCTCTCTCTTTATCTCTCTCTCTCTCCGTGGACATGTGACCTCGCAGCAGACTTGTGGGAACTGTAGTGATGCTGTCAAGCTGAAAGCCTCCCCAGAGTCACAGAGGAAACAACAGAAGGAAACATAAGAACAACCTCAAAATGTCGACACAAACCCGTGTATTTGTCAGGCTGACCTGGATTTACTCAAAACAGCGTTCAGTCTTACCATAGAAAACTGTCACCACGCAACATATTGCTTTTCTAGAGATAGAAGAGCAGATTGGTCTGACATCGTTCCCCTCTTCAGATGCTGCTGCGCCTGCACACACGTCTGCTGGAAGACCCTTGTCAAGGCTACACATTATTAAGAGCAGGTATAACTCGCTAGCACAAACAAGACGTGGCTGTTTAAAGGAAGGAGAAGGAGCTGCTTGAATTTAAAGAGGGAGTAGCAGTCGGTCTCAATCATAACACCCCAAGTGCCATAGTGGGTTCACACACACAAAAGTACACCCACACGGACACACTTTGTTGTGCACAGACTTGTGCTCATGTGTTCTCTATCATTCCTCCAATTCTTTGAAAAGTGAGAGTGGAAAGAGAGTAGCAGCAGGGAAAAAGTTCCAAAGTACCCCCTCCAGTTCTCTACCATTTCTCTTTCCACCCTCTTCCGCCCGACACCCACAACACTCTCAGTCCAAACCCCCATTCCCACTTTGCCTCAGTGGCAAACTAAGGTTTATTTCCCTGGTGGAAATATTGGGCTGTCAGTCAGATCAATTGCCAGTGTCCAGGGCACTTCATGGTTCCTCTAATTATAATCCTGTGCAGCTGGCGTGGGCCCACGTAGCTCTGGGGCAACCATTGTAATAGAGGCATCACAGGGCTATAGATGGATAGAGCGAAGCGTCGGCCAAAGCCTTGCAGTCATCGCTCGTGTTGGTGGAGAGGCTTTACTCCAGCAGTCAGAGCAGGGGCCAGGCTGCCTTATCTGGCTCCTCCATGCGGCTCCTTGTGTGCTGGGGGAGTGCATTACCGATTCTCTCCCCCCCTCTCTCTCCTCTTTGTCCCCCTACGCCGCTCCTCGCTCCTCACATCCTTATGAGAAGTCTAGGCACTTTGCCATGTGCCATTGTAGAGACAGAGGTGCCGTCTCCTCAGTAATATTCGGGATGGAACCAAATTATGGCTTGGGTGGCTTTGAAGAGTATGTAAAGTGTCTTTGTGTAATTTAGACTGGATATTTTGAGTTTGACCATTTACTTTATCATAAATAATAAATATAAGAAAATGCTAATACAACCATAGATATTACCTGAATTACCAAAACTTTTTTTTTTCAGATTCTCTGCATTGTTTACTCGATAAAAAAAACAAAACTGTGATATCGGCATATGTAAACACTGAATGAATCACCAATATGTTTGTCAAATGTTCATATTGAGAGATTGTTTTTTTTAACGAGCCAACCAATTTACTGGTCGGGCTGTATTCAGTAATTGAAATAGGCTGTGTGATACTCGCGGTATTTATCAGGTTAGGATAGAAAACAATTCTGATATTATGGAATGAGGTAACAGTTGCTGTTAAAGCTTGGATCGGAATTTACTCCAATTTACATGGTAACATTTACATAAACCTTTACAGAAAATGTTAGATCAGTTATGTGGATATTAAATGTACTATAAGATTATTTCAATTTTTGGTTTAACTACACAGTTCTAAGCGCGACTGCAATTTTCTTTATATATTCTGAAGTTATATAAATGTGAACTGCTGGCACTGAATAACCTAGATTTCTGTTAAATATTGCCTCATATTTTCCCCTTCCAAACACTGCAGTGCTCTCGCCCGCATCCTCACCAGTAGAAGTGTGAATACTATGCACAAATGGCACTCTGCCTCCCCCTCCTCGTCACTGGCGTTGTGCGATTCCCATCCCAACATGTTGAAAGAAGTGTGAGAGAGGAGAGCATGCGAGCGAGGGAGGGGTGAAAAAGGAAAGAAAGGGAAAAGGAAGGGAGAGAATTTGATGAGGAGGAGAGCGAGAGAGAATGAAAATGAGCACAGACAGCAAATGGGTGGGGGCAGAGAGTGAGGGAGTGAGGCTAAGAGATGTGGTTGAGCGAGAGCGAAAGAGACAATTGTAATATGAAAGGACATTAAAATGAGAACGAGAGAAAAGAAAACACAGGAAGGGAAGATTGTGATGGAGTGAGAGAGTGCATGGCAGGTGGGAACAAGTGAGACGGGGGGGGGCATGAACCAAAGAATCACAAAGGAGAGACATGAGGGTTATCGGGAGCAAGCTGGCATCAGATATACACAAGCTAATCGAGTTATAAGCTGCTATAAGAAACTATGGGCTTCTGCTGGGGACGGAAGGAGTGAGAGGGGGACAGACAGAGAGGGAAACAGACGAGACATAAAGAAACAGACAGAAATGCAGAGAGAGGCTTATAAAGAAATATAGAAGAAAACATTAGAGCGATTGTGTCAAGGCTTGGGAAAAAAACAGACTATAAGATCTTGTGTGTCTGGCAGAGGAGCTGAGGCCGGGGGAGACTGAGGAGATGAGTGAAAGGCACTGATGCATTTGAGAGAAGTACAGTAGAGTATATGTGCAACAGAGAGTCAGAAAGTCCCAGAAAGCGAGTGGGTCGATGAGGGATTAAATGGCTTAGATGGAAACTGGGAATGTGTGCCTCCACTGGCATGACCGTGTGTGTGTGTGTGTGTGTGTGTGTGTGTGTGTGTGTGTGTGTGTGTGTGTGTGTGTGTGTGCTCTGCATGTGTGTTTTTTCAAAAGTGTAACCTTTTGTGAAAATGTGTTCCCAACCACTCAGGACACGGCGAGCATAACTGCAGTGTTTTTTATTAATAATTTAGATATGTTGTAATTCTCTGAAGCATTAAATGTCCCCGTCTGATGTGGTTGATATGTATGTGTGCATACAGGCGTGTGTGTGTTTGTGTTTACATGCATGACACTATGGAAGTGTACATGCCTGTGTTTCGGCTTCAGTCATGAATTTGCACAGGGGCGGTATTTAAGCTGCATGGTCTGGCCAACCAAATAGACCATGAAAGGAAAAAATAACAAAATCTGACCCCCTCCCTCCCTCGACTACCCCCCCCCCCCCATTCCTAGCGGATCGCAGAGTGCAGCTCAGGCTCGCTCTTCACTCTATTCCTTTGTGTTTCAAACCACTGGCTCCCTCTGCCACGCTTTATCTTTTATTTTGTTTCATATATTTTTTGGGAGGGTCTAGCTCTGGTAATTTCCCCCTTCGCTGCCTTGCTCACTCCTCTTTTCCTTTCTTGACTCTCTCTCCTCCTCCATCCTCTCACCCCTCTCACCCTGACCCCATGGCCTGTCAGAGGTGTGACAGGTGTGTCACGGCTCCGTCTGTCACTCTCTCAACTTGTTGACCTTTTGTCTTCGAGATTACTCCGCCGGCAGCTCTCTCCTTGCCAGCTTGGATTGACAAGATTGCCCGCTAACAAAAGCTCCGGTTGATGCGCTGTGACCATGCCACCCCGCCGGCTTCCAGTCAGCCAGCCCTATCTCCACCTGCCACCGGGATGAGATTGGGCTGTGTGAGTGTGCCTGCGTGCGTGTGGTCAAGTCATTATTTATTTGTGTGGAGTAAGTATAAGCTTTTGGACTTCTCTATTAAATATCTCACCATGTAAGAGAGAGAGAGAGAGGCAGGGAGGTAGGACCAAAAAATGCACAAATAGAGGGATTGTAGAAAGAAAAGAGAATCAGTGAGAGAAGAGGGGAGATGGGTGTGAGAAAGAGGGGAGGGAGCATGCGTCAGGGAAGATGCCCATAGAACTCTCAACCATTGTTTCTCCCAGTGTGAGTGGTGTATAATCACTCAGCCCGACCGCAGTAATGACACCATCTGGGCCTGGGGAAGACGGCAGCGTCTCTCAAGCTGAAAAATGGATCGCATAGATCCAGGGCGATTAAAGCATCAGCTGCACCCAAGCTACCTATAGAATGAGTTCTAGCAGCTAATAATCACGGCAGGTTATGTTGTAGAGGCTCAAACCTCCACCTATAGAAAAAGTTGGGATGGAAATGTTTTATGAAATATTGTCTCAAAGGTGATTGATGTGCAGATTTGATTGTTTTTCCGAAGTGATGAGGAGGGAGAATTATTGTGTTTACACATAGTTTTGTCGTGAGTGTGTGAGGTGTGATTACTGCATACAGAATTTTCCCCTTAAACCTGCAGGCAAGGCCTCTTAAGTCTGATCGGACATTGTTCAACCTAATCCATCCGCATTTTTCATTTACCAGCAGCAATCCCACTTAAAGCCGAGACACATTGGAACCAGAAAATGGCTCCTAGTCCTACAATCAAACAAACTCAAATAAAGGGTCTGTCATTGTACTCCAGGCTCCAGGGCTCATGCATTCATTGAATCTGTAATGCAGCATCCATCTCCATTTTTAAAATGATACCTAATTTATATTTTGTTTTTACAGTATTTCTTTTGTGAAGATGGTGCTGGAAAAAAGAGGAGAGAAAAAAGAACACGACAATGATGGTTCTCAATGACCTGTTGCCATGGAAACACTTCTCTATTGATCTAGCCAGCCCTCATCTCCTTTTACATTTGCCTTCACTCTCACTTTTCCCCCTTCAATCAGTCTCTCTTTAGTTACTCTCTCCATCCTGGGATGCACTTGGTTTCCATCTGTCTGTCGTGTTCTGTCATGGAGATTGATGCCTTGTGGGGCTATGCTAACCTTCACCTGGTTCAAGCATACATTCTGCTCTTCTGTTCCAATCTGTCAGATTAGATCCGCCGCTACCTGCCTCATCCATAAACACATTTATTCAGAATTTAAATCCTAACCCCGGGCGATGATTCAGTAAATACTTTGAAGTGCAACTGCGTAACGTGATTGCATTATTAAATGTTCTTATGCCCAAATATAGACGAACTGCAGGCTAGGAACAAAAATGTACTTCATGCTCATTTCAGCTCATTTTAATTCATTCTGTAATCTACGCTGCATTTTTGCCCCCTGACACACTGTTGATAACATGCAATGCAAACCCCCCCTGTATTTATTTCAGTTTTCTGTGGACCTTTTTGGCATCAACTTTTTTATGATTTTACTGGGAGAACTATGAAATTAAGTGTTTTTTTTGGCCCTGCAAACTTTTACAAGTAGACACCATAGAATTTAAATATGTCAAACCAAAAGGTAACTTAACAGGATATAACATTTGCAATTAAAGATTATGTTATTTTCAGTTCTCTTTTTTACAATAAGGAGATTGAGATGCTGCACCTGGAAATTAATTCAGGAGATACTAATCTGATGCAGACAGAAATCAGTTTAACTTGTCATTAAACAATGAACGTACGTTAACTTCACATTTGTAATCAGCCAAGCTAAGATCATTGTGATGGTGCATTCACTGCTGAACATGTTCACTTATATTACTGCACATCTGATTGCACACAGTTTTTTTTCAAGGCCAGTATGATTGTGTTTTGTATTCCTTTTGCACAAATTAACCTTAAAATTCAAGCCTATCTCTGTGCCCTGAGGGCTTCTCCCCGACCTAATAGAATTTATCAATGTGTGTTTATTTAATTTTCCTATTCAAAGAGCTTCCTATTTTTCTCGCTTTCAAATGAATTATTTAACCAAACAATGGAAGCAGGATTGCTTGTTCTGTATACCAAGTACAGTAGCAAAATGACACACACGTGCACAGACATAGGCACCAACATTTCATACATTTCTTTGTGCTTTGTCCCAAATATACACTTTTGGGGCATTCCATGTAGCATTTAAGTTGCCACCCTATGTGATTTCCTCATCCCTTTCTTTCAGCCCGGACCATGACTAATACTAGGAAAATGGCAGGGAATATTTTCAACACGAGGACACCATTTTGTAATGGTCCAAGGAAGAATATATTTTGAAATGGAAACTGCACATGCAGCTCGCAGGCCTCCTACACAATAGCACCGTTGTAAAGCATGTGTATACTGTATGTGTGTGTGCGCACATGTGTTGCGTGGGTGCATGGGTATGTGCTGCTCTAGGCACACTGTAGGTGGCTGATACATCATATTTTGACTGCTAATGGACAACAGGCTACATTGACATTTAAATGAAGCTGATCTTCTGCCTGAAATACAGATAACGCACCACTGGTAATTCCTTTTTCATACATGGGTCCTTCTGGTAATCTTTGCTAACTGATAACAACCTTTATGCAAAAAAAAAAGAAAGATAACGGACAAAACACTCCAATAGGTAAACATTTTGAGATGATAAAGTGAACGATGATAATTATTAGCAAACTGTCTTTTGTAAGTATCCATCCCAGACTCTCTGGTTCGTCTTTGACCTGTTCACATTTTGGTTTTATTACCACCGCCAAGGAGGTTATGTTTTCTTCAGCGTTTGTGTGTCTGTTAGAAGCACTTCACAAAAACTACTGGAGTCATTTCTAAAAGACGAGGTGGAAGAATGCATTGTCGGTCAGGGAAGAACCCATTAGACTTTGTTCTGGATCAAGGGGTTCATCCATGTTTTTACTTTTATTAAGTATTGCAAAAAGGGGCAATTCTTTTGATAGTTTCACCAATTTTCCAGAGAACAATGCATGGATCCCGATGAAATGTATCTTATTTAGGGGTCTGATATCCATGAGTGTATACTAATTTGGTTCAGCTTGATTTAATTTAAGGGAACTGTTGGGCCTTGGTGGAGGTATGTGCTATTCTGAGTGCTACTCTAGCTGCTAAATTAAGTGGTTTAGATTAGAGGCCAACCAATATGGATTTTTCAGGGCTGATGCCAATACAGATAATATGAAGGAAAACATTTCTGATATTGGCCGACGACTAACCATAAGGGAAACATAAATATAACCATATGAATATGTACAAAAACTTCAATCATTGAAATAAACAGAAATGCATGAAAATCTTTTATGCATCGCTTATTCTGTAAAATAAAAGTTTTCATATTGTTGCAAATGTGAAAGGCTTAAATTGGCAACCAATTTGTTTTGACCTTCTGAGGCATCAGATCTCAGAAATTCTCAGTTGGAATTTATCGTTATGGGAGCATATAGTTAAGCGATACTGTAGGTCCATCTTCTGTGTCTATCCATGTGACACATCTTGACACTGTAACAAATAGAGATTCAATTATTTTGTCAGCCTTCATTAGATTACTGTATCATTCAATTTGTGTCAATCGTGCCATGTTGCTGTTCTATGAAGCTCTTGTTCAGATACTATCTGTTACAGCCCTGACATCATCCTGTCTACTCTGCACTCCATTTTCTCCCCTTCCCGTCTCTCCCAGGTCTGTCTTCCTCTTCTCCTCTTCCTGTCTTACCTACATGACTCCAAACTCCTCTACCAGCGTGATGGCCTGTTTTCTCTCCCTCCCCTGTCTGCCTGTACTCCTGCCTTCACAGTATGACAGCCCACTAATGAAAGCAAGATAAGCATGCCAAGCAAACTGTTCATTTCAAATTAGAAAAAAAAAAAACTCCTGGTCACACATAGGAAAAAATACAAGTCGCCCCCCTCCCCTCAACCTTATCATTGCTGTAGTCCACCCTCCTCTGCCGGTCCCTAGCTAGCCGGAGCAAATTTGATTGGGTCTGGATAGGGAAAGAATGGCAGCAGATAAGGCGCCTGAAACTGTCGCCAAACGAGAACTGATGCAGCCAAGGATAAGGGCCGAAACGCAATTATGTCGGCAGAATTCTTATATTAAACCCCAAACACCAGTATAACACTGCCGCCACCTCCGTCGCCGTTCCTCCACCCCTCATCCCTCTATCCTTTCATCCCTACCTTTTCTCTGAATGAAGAGTGTGTAATCTCTGTGGGTACAGATCTCTCTCTCAGGTCTTATCGTGGCTGTAATCACACCCCTCCCTGCCCGTCCCCCCCCCCCTCTCCTCCCCCAACCCTGCCCAGTCAGATGGACTGTGCCTGATAACAGCACCGCTAAAGAAACATTTTTACCTCCTCCGTGGAATAGGCCAGCACTCCTGTCAGCTTGAAGATAGTTACAGCTGTTTTCCTCTTTCTTACTTAATGCGTTTCACACTTACTCTGAGCATCTTTGAGGTTGTAATGGTGGGAAAGACGTGTCACAGTTTACACAGCAGGCATTATTTGGGCGTCTTCCGTTCCTTAGCCCACCGACGACACAGAATATAGTGTCATGTAGTGTCACATTCTATTTTCCTCTGTATAGAACATATTTATATTCCCACAGCTTTTGCCTTATTCATCAGAAACAGCTTGAGGAATGCTATGGAAATTCAGGTCACTTGTTCCTTCAGCTACTTAGTCACGACCCTTTCAGGAGGAAGATTCCAGCGTCGTAACATTTTGTGCTAATGACGGGAGGGCCTTCCTCTTTCCCAAAGCTCTCTGTCAAGGAAAATTGAGTTTAATTATAATAATGTTCCCTAGCTCTGTCTGACAACCTCTAGAAATGACTGTCAGTATCCCAAACATACATACATACATCAATGTCAGCGAACATACACGTTTATTTTTTCATGTCTTGTAGAATGGTTTATGAAGAGCAACGTATCAGAAGAACAATCCCCGACCCGAATCAAATTGTTAATTCATAATCCAGTCAAATATAAAAGGCCATTTCTTTCCAAAATCAAACAAAGAACAAACAGAGCTCCAGTGGCATTGATGACATTATTATGCAGGGAGAAGCTGTCTTTAGTTGCATCGTTCTGAAAAGGGATGATGAAGGGGAGTTGAGGAGGGTGTATTGGAGATATATAGAGGATGTAGTTTGGAAGAGGCGTGATAGCGGTGGGGGAAGGTGGGCTGGCCAACATGCAGTATTCTGCTGTTTCCTGTCCTCCAGCTGTGAGGGCCACGGCTGCCACAGCACTATTAGGGGGTCTGGGTCACCGCCTGCAGAGCGCTCCATTGTCAGCTGCCCGCTTAACAGAAAGAGAGGGGAGAGAGAGGTCCAACCTCTATTGTGCCACCACTGCAAAACAGCACAAGAGACAAAAAAACACATCAGATGACTGTATAATTACACATTGAATGTAGTCCCTCCCTCACCAGCATTTCCTTTTTTTTCTATTCATTTCTTTTCTTTGCCCCGTCTCTTTTTCTTTTTTTTCGGGTAGAGTGTCTGCTAATTAGGCGCTTCCATTAGGCAGCCTATAATTGGTTTGAAAAGTAATGACAAGCAAGTTTATTTACAAGGTAGTAAGAATAAAGGCCGGCTTTGTGCTGATAATAATCATTTACAACTGCAGTAAAGGAGAGAGGGAAAAAGTCCAGAATCACTATTATTTGATGGACAGGCAGTTCAGCACACTATGTGTAGTTATCAATGTTTTATCTTGTCTGTAAACACACTGCACTCCGCACACGGCCAGACATCTTTTCATTTTGCTGCTGTTTTGTTCAGTGTGCAAATACAGACCTTTTCTTTGATAAATGGGTGAGCTTGAGTTAAATCAAAGAAGACGTGCTGGGCAGCTTTCTTCATCTCTTCCCTCCCTGCCTTCATGCCATCATTATGCTAAATGTACAGAACTGGTCTGTCAGCTGAAAGCCCCAGACTCTGCTTAGTTGGTGTGATGGCTTGAAGGGTAGAGTCAGACCTGGTGTTATTCCAATAATGTACAATTTTCCTCTCACAGTCGATTGGTAGGTGAATACAGCAGAGATGGCAGGCTGAGAGAGGGAGGGTTGACCAAAAGAGAGTGAGAGCAAGGGAGGGCAAGGGGGAGGGGGAGGGGGGTAATGCCCATTGCACTATTGGACATCTCTGCCCTTCACTTTCCAGGCAACAGATGGAAACGGTGTATTAAGTCACCCAGGGGCAACCCTGGACACCCTGGCATAGCCAAGGCATGGCCAGGTTCAGGGGGAGCAGGTGGGCATCTGTTCAATGCCCTTAATCGCTTGCCGCACCCGCTCTCCCTGTGGTGAGCTTGGCTTCTTGTGTGTGTGTGTGTGGAGAAAGTTATTTATATCGGTGTACAGTATGTGTGTCTTGGTGTGGCACCTTTCTGCTTCCTTCAGTCAGGGGTAAGGGGAATCACTCTCTGGTTACGGGCTCCTACAGGCAGGTCATTGGTTATGGTTTGGATCGTTTTTATTTTTTTGAGGATAGCTCAGACCGACATCGAACGCATGTCAAGTTAGGTAGATGCAGGACGTGTAAAACTAACTGGATCAAATGTTTACAACGTAACCACGACCAATGCTTCGGACCTTGGTGGGAAACCACGTCAAATAACATCTACTTCTCTAAACACCTACTTTACCTGGATAGCTATGTAAGGCCTATGGTTGTATCAGGCAGGGTCAAACAAAATCAGGCATTCATCAAAAACATCATATAGATGACATTTGACAATAAATGTATGCAAACTGATTTAAGTTAACTTGTGCAATCATTCTAATTGGTCTAACTTCGTCACTTTTATCAAGCAAACCAAACATGGCTAACATTGAATGTATTTCAAATTTCTTTGTTGGTACGATAGATAAGACATTAAATGATGTGAAATCCAAGTGAAACATCCAGGATATGTCGTTGGGTTTAATGTGGCCTTACATCTCAGTAAATGACTGCAGACAGCCGCTGTTGAAGATTTTGTTCTTCCTGTTGTCGGCTCTCGCAAGTTTTAAATATTGAATCAGGCTCTGTAGCAAACATGAACAGCCTTCAGTAAATATGATTGGCAGTCACTTTTCAAAGCCGGGCTAATTCCAAGAAGCTATTGATCTCTCTCTGCCTCAGCTTTCGCCTTGTACCAGCTATGAATACCTGTTTACTTTGCCTAGACCCTGGGCTCTAACTGGTTTCACGCTGTCCGTCCGTCTGCCCGTCTTTCTGCTGCTCCTACACCAGGAAAAAACATCTCAGACATCTCAACATGGTGCTAGTGCACAGTGGATAAACAAAGAGGAGTAGCTTGCACACTGCACAACAAAGCAGAGATGCTGACTGAGTGGGGACTGCAAAAGAGGATGCTGCATTTCTGATAGAACTAGAATAGTCTTTTTCAGGATGTAAATGATGACTGTTTATTGCCTATAGTCTAGAATTGTAAATCAAACGTGCACACTAATAACCTTGTACTAATACCGTTTAAAGGATTTCATGTGGTGGTGTGTAAATCCCTTGTTGTCCCTCTATCTTTGTCTTTCTCTAATTCATGACTCATTCTTTGTCATCATTTCATCCGCTGTATTAATCTTCTGCCTTCTGGCCTCTCAGTCCAAAGTGATCTGTATGAAAGAAAGTATATTACGAGCTCTCCCTGCCTGAGCTGCACACTTTATTGCTGTCAAACCAAGCTTGAGATTTGGTGGGAATCGGGAGCACAGGGGGAATGAGGGAGGGAGACAAGAGGTGAGGAAGGAGGTAGAGAGAGAGAGAGAGATGATGGCCCAGGCTCGACAGGAGACTTAGCTTGTTGTTCCACTTGAGTTTTACTTTACTGAGCAAATCATTTGGTTGACTGGCGTGGTGTGTGCGCCCCCCTTCCTCCACCTTTTCATCTTCTCATCTCCTGTCCCACTCTGCCCTCTGCCGCTCTCCTCCAGATTGGAGAGAACATTGTGTGTGTGTGTGTGTGTGTGTGTGTGTGTGTGTGTGTTTGTGTGTTTGTGTGTGGCCTCTTCCCCTTATGTCCTGCTGGTCATAAGCAGGGGTATGAGCAATGATATAACTCACCACAACTTCCAGATCACTGAGCTGTGTGGGTGCAGATGGGACAAATTTGTGGCTAGGTTCCAGCAGTATAATCCAAATGAAGATGGTCTGAGTGTTGTGTGTGTGTGTGTGTGTGTATGTGTGTGTACTTGTACTTCTAACTTTGTGAGGATCAGTTAGAGTTAAAGGCCTTTCAGAGTGAAGACATTTTGGCCAATTCTGTCAACTTGAGAGACGTGTTTGACGGTATGGACCTGATTTTAGGAACTGGGTTACAGTCAGGATTAAGTTAAGATTAGGAAGAGGGTTGGGGTTAGGCTTTCAGTTGTGATGACTAGAGTAGAGTAAGGGTTGGGGGCTTGGGAATCCAATATGTCAGTGAGTCTCTTACAAAGATATCAATGTCTATGCGTGTGTAAGTTGTCCTACTTTACTGTCATCAAAGGGCTTATGACATTTTAAAGTTAGTCAAAGTACGTTTTTCCATCTGCTTTCGCTCGCAGACCACAGGCATGCACTCGCAGAAACATAAGTGTTACACTGTGAGTCTACGGTTTATTGTCTTTGCCTTTAGGTGTGCTCTGTGAGCTACAGCGCAGTTTGACACATTATAGGCCGAGGAATGAAGTGCTACTTAGAAACGCAAGACCACATCCCAATCTTATTTCTCCTCCGCACACATGAGCGTGCTTAACTACACACACGGACACACATACGCAGGAAAGCACACACGCACATCGTAACCGAGCTTTGAAGAGTAACGAAGCAAACAATGAGTTTCCCCAGTGCATTGTGGCTCGGCTGCCCTGCTTTAAATGTGAGGAGAGTCATCAGCACTTAAACGCTTGATTGATGGCACAGAAGTGAGGATGATTGTGGGATATGCCAGCTCCAAATGACAAGTAATTACTCATTTTGTGTAATGAAAACCTTAACACCAATCATTGAAGCTTTACACCGTGCTAATGCTTTATGTAATATTATATGTTCCTTTCATCCACCCCTACACCCACCCCCGCTGCCATCCC